>NC_069502.1:732165574-732230574 GCF_027579735.1 Bombina bombina
ATTATTTTCTATTATACCCAATTTTTACATATTATTTACATTTTCCACAAGCACAAAGTCACAAGAGAGCAAGAAGGCATCAGAGAGAATGCCTACAACATATAATGACCTAAGCTAGAATACCAGCGTTGATCATTTTCAAAAGATATTATTTGCAACAAAATTGCAAAGTGAATAGCGGGCAACATCCAGTGCCTTAAACTTAAGCAGCGCATAAAAGATGCCTAGATAAAACTAGCCATGTCTAGTTTTTCATTCATACCATTCGGGGAAAGTGTCTTAAGGGTGTAAATCCACTTGCATTCTTTTTGGAGGAGGCATTTGTTATTATCTCCTCCCCTCCCATGCAAAATACCCTTGTCAATCCCTTTGTCCTTTTATATCATCCCTATGCTCTTTAATACGGTCCTTAAAGATCCTTTTCGTTTTGCCCACGTAAAACGCCGGGCATGAGCATTCTAGGAGGTAGACCACCCCTTCCGTGTTGCAGTTGAAAAAATGATTAATATGAAAAACCTTGTCACAGTTACCCGAGAACACCTTCGTCCTTTTCATATATTCACAGGTGACACACTTTCCACAGGGAAAGTTACCACTGGGTATATGTTTTTTTAACCAACCCCCTTGTTGTAACGTCGGTTTGAATTGGCTTCTGACCAGGTTGTCTTTTAAATTCATGGCCCTTTTTGCCGTTAGACTGGGATAGCTTCCTACCTCCTCAGCGATGCTCTCATCGCTGAGCAAGATAGGCCAGTGTTTTTGTAGAATGGACCTAATAGATTGCCAATGGCAATTATAGGTAGTAGTAAGACGTATCACTGAGTCTGTCTTTTTAGGCTTCTTGAATAGTGATGTCGCGAACCGGCGAACCGCGCGAACCGCCATTGACTTCAATAGGCAGGCGAACTTTAAAACCCACAAGGACTCTTTCTGGCCACAATAGTGATGGAAAAGTTGTTTCAAGGGGACTAACACCTGGACTGTGGCATGCCGGATGGGGATCCATGGCAAAACTCCCACGGAAAATTACATAGTTGATGCAGAGTCTGGTTTTAAGCCATAAGTGCCTTAATCACCTAACATTCCTAAAAAATTTTTTGAATAACGTGCTTTAAAACATCAGGTATGATGTAGTATCGATCAGGTAGTGTAAGGGTTACCCCGCTTCACAGTGACAGACCAAACTCCCCGTGTAACGCACCGCAAACAACTGCAAACAGTCCATTTGCACAACCACGAGTTAGATAGATTTGATAGTTAGATACATACATTACATAGATCAATAGATGCAATATACATATGATAGATACAAATTACATAGATCAATAGATGCAATATACATTTGATGATAGATACGAATTACATAGATCAATCTATGCAATATACATTTGATAGATACGAATTACATAGATCAAAAGATGCAATATACATTTGATAGATACGAATTACATTGATCAATAGATGCAATTTATATTTGATAGATACGATTGATAGTTAGATAGATTTGATAGATAAATAGATAGATTTGATAGATATATGATTTCCCTGACAGAGTATAACAATAAGACATGCGGTCTGGGACCCGTGGTGTGTTAAGTAGTATTATTCTTAGCAGTTTACTACCTGTTACTCCCCCTATCGGGGGAGGTCTATATGGGCTGCATTTTTGGAACAGGGAGATGGAAGAAGTTGATTGGTCTGTCCTCCTACTTCAAATTTGGCCTAAACACAAGTGGCTGTCTCAAATCAATCCGGCCACGAGATAGATAGATTTGATAGATAGATATACATAGATTGATAGTTAGATAGAATCGATAGAAGATAAATAGATTGATTTGATAGATATATAATTACCCTTACAAAGTATAATAATAAAACATGCGGTCTGGGAGCCATGGTAACTAGGTTGTGTTTAGTAGTACTATTCTTAGCACTTTAATCCCTGTAACTCCTCCTATCGGGGGAGGTCTATATGGCCTGCATGATCACCCTGTCAAATTATAACAACAAGACATGCGGTCTGGGACCCATGGTAATTAGGTTGTGTTTAGTAGTACTATTCTTAGCACTTTAATCCATGTTACTCCCCCTATCGGGGGAGGTCTATATGGCCTGCATGATTACCCTGACAAAGTATAACAACAAAACATGTGGTCTGGGACCCATGGTAACTAGGTTGTGTTAAGTAGTAGTATTCTTAGCACTTTAATCCCTTTTACTCCCCCTATTGGGTGAGGTCTATATGGCCTGCCTGATTACCCTGACAAAGTATCACAACAAGACATGCGGTCTGTGACCCATGGTAACTAGGTTGTGTTAAGTAGTACTGTTCTTAGCAGTTTAATACCTGTTACTCCCCATATCGGGGGAGGTCTATATGGCCTGCCTGATTACCCTAACAAAGTATCACAACAAGACATGCGGTCTGGGACCCATGGTAACTAGGTTGTGTTAAGTAGTACTGTTCTTAGCAGTTTAATACCTGTTACTCCCCATATCGGGGGAGGTCTATATGGCCTGCCTGATTACCCTGACAAAGTATCACAACAAGACATGTGGTCTGGGACCCATGGTAACTAGGTTGTGTTAAGTAGTACTGTTCTTAGCAGTTTAATACCTGTTACTCCCCATATCGGGGGAGGTCTATATGGCCTGCCTTATTACCCTGACAAAGTATCACAGCAAGACATGCGGTCTGGGACCCATGGTAACTAGGTTTTGTTAAGTAGTAGTGTTCTTAGCAGTTTAATACCTTTTACTCCCCATATCGGGAGAGGTCTATATGGCCTGCATGATTACCCTGACAAAGTATAATAATAAATCATGGGGTCTGGGACCCATCATAATTAGGTTGTGTTTAGTAGTACTATTCTTAGCACTTTAATCCCTGTAACTCCCCCTATCGGGGGAGGTCTATATGGCCTGCATGATTACCCTGTCAAATTATAACAACAAGACATGCGGTCTGGGACCCATGGTAATTAGGTTGTGTTTAGTAGTACTATTCTTAGCACTTTAATCCATGTTACTCCCCCTATCGGGGGAGGTCTATATGGCCTGCATGATTACCCTGACAAAGTATAACAACAAAACATGTGGTCTGGGACCCATGGTAACTAGGTTGTGTTAAGTAGTAGTATTCTTAGCACTTTAATCCCTTTTACTCCCCCTATTGGGTGAGGTCTATATGGCCTGCCTGATTACCCTGACAAAGTATCACAACAAGACATGCGGTCTGTGACCCATGGTAACTAGGTTGTGTTAAGTAGTACTGTTCTTAGCAGTTTAATACCTGTTACTCCCCATATCGGGGGAGGTCTATATGGCCTGCCTGATTACCCTAACAAAGTATCACAACAAGACATGCGGTCTGGGACCCATGGTAACTAGGTTGTGTTAAGTAGTACTGTTCTTAGCAGTTTATTACCTGTTACTCCCCATATCGGGGGAGGTCTATATGGCCTGCCTGATTACCCTGACAAAGTATCACAACAAGACATGCGGTCTGGGACCCATGGTAACTAGGTTGTGTTAAGTAGTACTGTTCTTAGCAGTTTAATACCTGTTACTCCCCATATCGGGGGAGGTCTATATGGCCTGCCTTATTACCCTGACAAAGTATCACAGCAAGACATGCGGTCTGGGACCCATGGTAACTAGGTTTTGTTAAGTAGTAGTGTTCTTAGCAGTTTAATACCTTTTACTCCCCATATCGGGAGAGGTCTATATGGCCTGCATGATTACCCTGACAAAGTATAATAATAAATCATGGGGTCTGGGACCCATCATAATTAGGTTGTGTTTAGTAGTACTATTCTTAGCACTTTAATCCCTGTAACTCCCCCTATCGGGGGAGGTCTATATGGCCTGCATGATTACCCTGACAAAATATAACAACAAGACATGCGGTCTGGTACCCATGGTAACTAGGTTGTGTTAAGTAGTACTATTCTTATCACTTTAATACCTGTTACTCCCCCTATCTGGGGAGGTCTATATGGCCTGCATGATTACCCTGACAAAATATAACAATAAGACATGCGGTCTGGGACCCATGGTAAGGTTGTGTTAAGTAGTACTATTCTTAGCACTTTAATCCCTTTTACTCCCCCTATCGGGGGAGGTCTATATGGTCTGCCTGATTACCCTGACCAAATATAACAACAAGACATGCGGTCTGGGACCCATAGTAACTAGGTTGTGTTTATATTAGTACTATTCTTAGCACTTTAATCCCTTTTACTCCCCCTATCGGGGGAGGTCTATACGGCCTGCCTGATTACCCTCACCAAATATAACAACAAGACATGCGGTTTGGGACCCATGGTAACTAGGTTGTGTTAAGTAGTACTATTCTTAGCACTTTAATCCCTGTTACTCCCCCTATCTGGGGAGGTCTATATGGCCTGCATGATTACCCTGACAAAATATAACAATAAGGCATGCGGTCTGGGACCCATGGTAAGGTTGTGTTAAGTAGTACTATTCTTAGCACTTTAATCCCTTTTACTCCCCCTATCGGGGGAGGTCTATATGGTCTGCCTGATTACCCTGACCAAATATAACAACAAGACATGCGGTCTGGGACCCATAGTAACTAGGTTGTGTTTATATTAGTACTATTCTTAGCACTTTAATCCCTTTTACTCCCCCTATCGGGGGAGGTCTATACGGCCTGCCTGATTACCCTCACCAAATATAACAACAAGACATGCGGTTTGGGACCCATGGTAACTAGGTTGTGTTAAGTAGTACTATTCTTAGCACTTTAATCCCTGTAACTCCCCCTATCGGGGGAGGTCTATACGGCCTGCCTAATTACCCTGACCAAATATAACAACGAGACATGCGGACTGGGACCCATGGTAACTAGGTTGTGTTAAGTAGTACTATTCTTAGCACTTTAATCCCTGTAACTCCCCCTATCGGGGGAGGTCTATACGGCCTGCCTGATTACCCTGACCAAATATAACAACAAGACATGCGGTCTGGGACCCATGGTAACTAGGTTGTGTTTATATTAGTACTATTCTTAGCACTTTAATCCCTGTAACTCCCCCTATCGGGGGAGGTCTATACGGCCTGCCTGATTACCCTGACCAAATATAACAACAAGACATGCGGTCTGGGAGCCATGGTAACTAGGTTGTGTTAAGTAGTACTATTCTTAGCACTTTAATCCCTGTAACTCCCCCTATCGGGGGCGGTCTATACGGCCTGCCTGATTACCCTCACCAAATATAACAACTAGACATGCGGTCTGGGACCCATGGTAACTAGGTTGTGTTAAGTAGTACTATTCATAGCACTTTAATCCCTGTAACTCCCCCTATCAGGGGAGGTCTATACGGCCTGCCTGGTTACCCTCACCAAATATAACAACAAGACATGCGGTCTTTGACCCATGGTAACTAGGTTGTGTTAAGTAGTACTATTCTTAGCACTTTAATCCCTGTAACTCCCCCTATCGGGGGAGGTGTATACGGCCTGCCTGATTACCCTGACCAAATATAACAACAAGACATGCGGTGTGGGACCCATGGTAACTAGGTTGTGTTAAGTTGTACTATTCTTAGCACTTTAATCCCTGTAACTCCCCCTATCGGGGGAGGTCTATATGGCCTGCCTGATTACCCTCACCAAATATAACAACAAGACATGCGGTCTGGGACCCATGGTAACTAGGTTGTGTTTATATTAGTACTATTCTTAGCACTTTAATCCCTTTTACTCCCCCTATCAGGGGAGGTCTATACGGCCTGCCTGATTACCCTGACCAAATATAACAAAAAGACATGCGGTCTGGGACCCATGGTAACTAGGTTGTGTTAAGTAGTACTATTCTTAGCACTTTAATCCCTGTAACTCCCCCTATCGGGGGAGGTCTATATGGCCTGCCTGTTTACCCTCACCAAATATAACAACAAGACATGCGGTCTGAGACCCATGGTAAGGTTACTTCCTTTTGCACAATAGAGTACAGGTATGGCATCGATTTTAGGAACCGGGAGATGGAAAAAAGTGCTTGGACACCCAGTACAGGTCGTTCTCCTTCAGCTTTTTTATAAGAGGGTCCAGGACCCTCAACAGAAACAACAGCATGAAACACCACATATTCCATCCTTTTGCACAATAGAGTACAGGTATGGCATCCATTTTAGGAACCCGGAGATAATATTTAGGAACCGGGAGATGTAAAAAGATGCTTGGACAACCAGTACACTTCGTTCTCCTTCAGCCTTTTTAGACGAGGGTCCAGGACCCTGAACAGAAACAACAGCATGAAACACCACATATGCCATCCTTTTGAACAATAGAGTACAGGTATGGCATCCATTTTAGGAACCCGGAGATAATTTTTAGGAACCGGGAGATGGAAAAAGATGCTTGGACACCCAGTACAGGTCGTTCTCCTTCAGCCTTTTTAGACGAGGGTCCAAGACCCTCAACAGAAACAACAGCATGAAACACCACATATGCCATCCTTTTGAACAATAGAGTACAGGTATGGCATTGATTTTAGGAACCCAGAGATAATTTTTAGGAACCAGGAGATGGAAAAAGATGCTTGGACACCCAGTACAGCTCGTTCTCCTTCAGCCTTTTTAGACGAGGGTCCAGGACCCTCAACAGAAACAACAGCATGAAACACCACATATGCCATCCTTTTGAACAATCCAGTACAGGTATGGCATCCATTTTAGGAACCCGGAGATAATTTTTAGGAACCGTGAGATGGAAAAAGATGCTTGGACAACCAGTACACTTCGTTCTCCTTCAGCCTTTTTATAAGAGGGTCCCGGACCCTCAACAGAAACAACAGCATGAAACACAACATATGCCATCCTTTTGAACAATAGAGTACAGGTATGGCATCAATTTTAGGAACCCGGAGATAATTTTTAGGAACCGGGAGATGGAAAAAGATGCTTGGACACCCAGTACAGCTCGTTCTCCTTCAGCCTTTTTAGATGAGGGTCCAGGACCCTCAACAGAAACAACAGCATGAAACACCACATATGCCATCCTTTTGCACAATAGATTACAGATATAATACCCTCACCAAATATAACAACAAGACATGCGGTCTGAGACCCATGGTAAGGTTACTTCCTTTTGCACAATAGAGTACAGGTATGGCATCGATTTTAGGAACCGGGAGATGGAAAAAAGTGCTTGGACACCCAGTACAGGTCGTTCTCCTTCAGCCTTTTTATAAGAGGGTCCAGGACCCTCAACAGAAACAACAGCATGAAACACCACATATTCCATCCTTTTGCACAATAGAGTACAGGTATGGCATCCATTTTAGGAACCCGGAGATAATTTTTAGGAACCGGGAGATGTAAAAAGATGCTTGGACAACCAGTACACTTCGTTCTCCTTCAGCCTTTTTAGACGAGGGTCCAGGACCCTGAACAGAAACAACAGCATGAAACACCACATATGCCATCCTTTTGAACAATAGAGTACAGGTATGGCATCCATTTTAGGAACCCGGAGATAATTTTTAGGAACCGGGAGATGGAAAAAGCCTTTTTAGACGAGGGTCCAGGACCCTCAACAGAAACAACAGCATGAAACACCACATATGCCATCTTTTTGAACAATCCAGTACAGGTATGGCATCCATTTTAGGAACCCGGAGATAATTTTTAGGAACCGGGAGATGGAAAAAGATGCTTGGACAACCAGTACACTTCGTTCTCCTTCAGCCTTTTTATAAGAGGGTCCCGGACCCTCAACAGAAACAACAGCATGAAACACCACATATGCCATCCTTTTGAACAATAGAGTACAGGTATGGCATCAATTTTAGGAACCCGGAGATAATTTTTAGGAACCGGGAGATGGAAAAAGATGCTTGGACACCCAGTACAGCTTGTTCTCCTTCAGCCTTTTTAGATGAGGGTCCAGGACCCTCAACAGAAACAACAGCATGAAACACCACATATGCCATCCTTTTGCACAATAGATTACAGATATGGCATTGATTTTAGTAACCCGGAGATAATTTTTAGGAACCGGGAAATTGAACAACAAACCATGCTTGGACACCCAGTACAGGTCGTTCTCCATCAGCCTTTTTATAAGATGGTCCACGACCCTCAACAGGCACAACAGCATGAAACACCACATATGACATCCTTTTGCACAATCGAGTACAGGTATGGCATTGTTTTTAGGAACCCATAGATAATTTTTCAGAACCGTGAGATGGAAAAAGATGCTTGGTCGGTCCTCCTACTTCAAATTTGGGGCACTGCACGTGCAATCTACTGTGCCACCAGATATGAGTGGTGTGTTAATGACTGAGTACTATTCTTAACAGTTTCATCACTGTTATGTGCCGTTTTTTGGTTTGGGTTTTGTAGCCACAGTGCAGCACCAGAGGCCAGAAAAATTAGGCATGTCCAAATGCCTGAAAAATTCGGTATTGTAGCAGCGGCCAGAAAAATTGATGTTTGTAAAACAGTTAGAAAGTGCCCTTAAACCTTGCGGCTTGAATACTAGTTGTTGGCGGATAAGTCACGCAAGTCATCCTGCATTCTAAGAAAAAATACGCCAGCGTGTGTACCATTTGTAGCCCAAGGCAGCTCATCTCATCATCAGGCCTTTTTTACTCAAATGTATCGCCCAATGTCAGTCCCTTCGGGATCCATCCCTCAATTATTTTAATAAAGGTGAGATAATCAAGACTTTTTTGACCTAGGCGACTTCTCTTCTCAGTGACAAAACCTCCTGCTGCACTGAAGGTCCTTTCTGACAGGACACTTGAAGCGGGGCAGGCCAGAAGTTCGATTGCAAATTGGGATAGATCAGGCCACAGGTCAAGCCTGCACACCCAGTAGTCAAGGGGTCCATCGCTCCTCAGAGTGTCGAGATCCGCAGTTAATGCTAGGTAGTCTGCTACCTGTCGGTTGAGTCTTTCTCTGAGGCTGGTTCCAGAAAGACTCTGGCGATGCATAGGAGTTAAAAAGGTCTGCATGTCCTCCATCAACAACACGTCAGGAAAGCGTCCTTGCTGCCGTGGTCGTAGGAGGAGGAGGAGGATTACTTTCATCTCTTCCCCTGTTAGATTCCCGTTGTGCTGTGACATCACCCTTATACGCTGTGTAAAGCATAGTTTTTAATTTATTTTTGAACTGCTCCATCCTTTCCGACTTGCGGGAATTTGGTAACATTTCAGTCACTTTATGCTTATACCGGGGGTCTAGTAGTGTGGACACCCAGTACAGGTCGTTCTCCTTCAGCTTTTTTATAAGAGGGTCCCTCAACAGGCACGACAGCATGAAAGACCCCATTTGCACAAGGTTGGATGCCGAGCTAATCATGCCCCATTCCTCGTCCTCACTGATGTCACTGAAGGTATCTTCTTCCCCCCAGCCACGTACAACACCACGGGTACCAGATAGGTGACAACAACAAGCACCCTGGGATGCCTGTTGTGCTTGGTCTTCCTCCTCCTCCTCAAAGCCACATTCCTCCTCTGACTCCTCTTCCTCACAATCCTCTTCCTGCGTTGCCGCAGGTCCAGCAAGCGATGCTGATAAGGCTGTTTCTGGTGGTGATGGACACCACAACTCTTCCTCTTCATGCTCATCTACGGCCTGATCCAGCACTCTTCGCAGGGCACGCTCCAGGAAGAAAACAAATGGTATGATGTCGCTGATGGTGCCTTCGGTGCGACTGACAAGGTTTGTCACCTCCTCAAAAGGACGCATGAGCCTACAGGCATTGCGCATGAGCGTCCAGTAATTTGGCAAAAAAATCCCCAGCTCCCCAGAGGCTGTCCTAGCACCCCAGTCATACAAATACTCATTAACAGCTTTTTCTTGTTGGAGCAGGCGGTCGAACATTAGGAGTTTTGAATTCCAACGTGTTGGGCTGTCGCAAATCAAGCGCCTCACTGGCAGGTTGTTTCGCCGCTGGATATCGGACAAGTGCGCCATGGCCGTGTAGGAACGCCTGAAATGGCCACACACCTTCCTGGCCTGCTTCAGGAAGTCCTGTAAGCCTGGCTACTTATGCACAAAGCGTTGTACAATTAGATTACACACATGTGCCATGCACGGCACATGTGTCAACTTGCCCAATTTCAATGCCGCCATCAAATTACTTCCATTGTCAGAAACAACCTTGCCAATCTCCAGTTGGTGCGGAGTCAGCCACTGATCCACCTGTGCGTTCAGGGCGGACAGGAGTGCTGGTGCGGAGTGACTCTCAGCTTTCAGGCAAGTCAACCCCAAGACGGCGTGACACTGCCGTATCCGGGCTGTTGAATACTACCTGGGGAGCTGGGGGGTGCCGTTGATGTGGAGCAAGACGCAGCAGCAGAAGAGGACTCAGCCAAGGAAGAGGTTATGGAAGAGGATGGAATAGGAGGAGTAGAGGAGGTAGCAGCAGGCCTGCCTGTAAGTCGTGGCGGTGTCACCTACTCCTCTGCAGAGCCATGCATTCCATGCTTGGCAGCCGTCAGCAGGTTTACCCAATGCGCAGTGTAGGTGATATACCTGCCCTGACCATGCTTTGCAGACCAGCTATCAGTGGTCATATGGACCCTTGCCCCAACGCTGTGTGCCAGACATGCCATAACTTCCTTTTGTACAATCGAGTACAGGTTTGGGATTGCCTTTTGTGAAAAGAAATTTCGGCCAGGTACCTTCCACTGTGGTGTCCCAATAGATACAAATTTTTTGAAAGCATCAGACTCCACCAGCTTGTATGGTAAAAGCTGGCGGGCTAAGAGTTCAGACAAGCCAGCTGTCAGACGCCGGGCAAGGGGGTGACTTTGGGAAATTGGCTTCTTACGCTCAAACATGTCCTTGACAGACACCTGACTGTGGGCAGATGACCAGGAACTGCTACGTAAGAGAGACTCAGTGGAGGATGGTTGAGAGGGGGCAAGGAGGACAGCAGTGGTTGACGTGGCTGAAGATGCTGGACCAGGAGGAGGAGGGTGGCTTTGAGTTTGTGTGCTGCTTCTACTCATGTGTTCTTCCCATCGGCGTTTGTGATGGGAGACCATGTGCCTTCGCAAAGCAGTTGTACCTAGGTGGGTGTTGGACTTCCCACGACTCAGTTTCTTTTGGCACAGGTTGCAAATGGCATTGCTGTTGTCAGAGGCAGACACACAAAAAAAATGCCACACTGCTGAGCTCTGCGATGACCACATTCTGGTGGTGTCAACAGCATGCGTTGATTGGCATCAGCGTGCTGTCTGGCTGACCCCTGGTGCCGATGCATGCTGTCTGACTGTGCCACTAGCTCCTTGCGACGAACTCCCTCTGCCTCCAACTCGTCTCCTCCTCCTCCTCTCTGTCTCCCCATCTGAACTTTCCCCCTCTTCTTCTTCTCTTCTAGCGGGCACCCACGTGACATCCACGGACACATCATCATCAACCGCTTCACTTGTATCTGACACATCAACAAAGGAAGCAGCAGCGGGTACAACATCATCATCATCATCACACCGTACCTCCATGTCTGTAATGCTGCCTGACTGAGACATATCACTGTTATCTACATCCTCTGTCAATGATGGTTGCGCATCACTCATTTCTTCCAACTGATCTGTCAATAACTCCTCTGACAGATCAAGTGAAGCGGCTGTGGTGCTAGTGTTGGTGGTGGCAACAGGCGGGCGAGTGGCACTGGTCACTTGAGAGGTGCCCAAAGCACAGCTGGAGGTGGATGGTGCATCAAGGTTAGGACTAGGAGCGGAAGCTGTAGAAGATTGGGTGTCCTGTGTTAGCCATTCAACTAGGTCCTCCTCAGAACTTTTCGCGTCCCTGGCACCTGGCCTCTGAACAATGTGCATATTTGTTGGGTCTAAAGGAATCACAGCACCATGACCACGACGGCACCTGTGGGTTGGCCTGCCTCTGCCTGTCATTTTTTTTTTAAATGTACACTTACAATACTATTAAACAAATTATGAGTGGTGGCACTGGGCAAGTGGGCACAGTATACGCTGTGAGCCTGACACAAAAAAGCAGACTGATGTTTCAAAGTCAAAAATGTTTATTTTTTAAATATTAAAAGTACTGTGACAACAAATATGATTGGTAGCACTAGTTGGCTAGTGAGCCTGGCACACACGCTGGCAGGCAGGAAACTGCAATTCAATTGCACTAGCAGACTGATGATTCACAGTCAAAAAAGTTTTAATTTTAAATATTAACACTACTGTAATAACAAATATGATTGGTGGCACTAGTTGGCAAGTGGGCCTGGCACACACGCTGGCAGGCAGGAAACTGCAATTCAATTGCACTAGCAGACTGATGATTCACAGTCAAAAAAGTTTTTATTGTAAATATTTACACTACTGTTATAACAAATATGATTGGTGGCACTAGTTGGCAAGTGGGCCTGGCACACACGCTGGGAGAAAGGCAACTGCAATTAGATTACACTAGCTGACTGATGCTTCACAGTCAAAAAAGTTTTTTTTTTAAATATTTAAAATACTGTTATAACAAATATGATTGGTGGCACTAGTTGGCAAGTGGGCCTGGCACACACGCTGGCAGGCAGGAAACTGCAATTCAATTGCACTAGCAGACTGATGATTCACAGTCAAAAAAGTTTTTATTGAAAATATTTACAATACTGTAATAACAAATATGATTGGTGGCACTAGTTGGCAAGTGGGCCTGGCACACACGCTGGCAGGCAGGCAACTGCAATTCAATTGCACTAGCAGACTGATGATTCACAGTCAAAAAAGTTTTTATTTTAAATAATTACACTACTGTTATAACAAATATGATTTGTGGCACTAGTTGGAAAGTGGGCCTGGCACACACACTGGCAGACAGGCAACTGCAATTAAATAACAATAGCAGACTGATGTAAAAGTTTTTTTTAAAAAAAGTTACACTAATGTTACAACAGATAGGAGTGATGGCACTCAGGATAGAAGTAGGCACAGTATGTGCTGGCAGCCTGACACACAGGCTGGCACTAGTGGCAGGCTGGCCTGGCAACTAAAATTAAATAACACTAGAAGACTGATGTAAAAGTTTTTTTTTTGCAAAATTTAAACTAATGTTACACCAGATAGGAGTGGTGGACTGGCACTGAGGATTGAAGTAGGCACAGTATATGCTGGCAGCCTGACACACAGGCTGGCACTAATGGCAGCCAGGCTGGCCTGGCAACTAAAATTAAATAACACTAGAAGAGGACTGATGTAAAAAAAAAAAATATTTTAAATTTACACTAATGTTACACCAGATATAAGTGGTGGAAAAAAGAGCTATTAATCAAACTATATGATGTGGGCCTGACACACAGGCCTGATGAAAAATGAAATTAGATTACACTAGCAAAATGATTTAAAAGTTTTTTTTTTTTTAAATTTACAATAATGTTAAGCAGATATGAGTGGTGGCTGGCACAGCAATTAACCACAGTCTATGCTGTGTGAGCCTGACACACAGGCCTGATAGAAAATGAAATTAGATTACACTAGCAAAATGATTTAAAAGTTTTTTTATTTAAATTTACACTAATGTTAAGCAGATATGAGTGGTGGCTGGCACAGAGCAATTAACCACAGTATATGCTGTGTGAGCCTGAGACACAGGCCTGATAGAAAATGAAATTAGATTACACTAGCAAAATGATTTAAAAGTTTTTTTTTTAATTTACAATAATGTTAAGCAGATATGAGTGGTGGCTGGCACAGCAATTAACCACAGTATATGCTGTGTAAGCCTGACACACAGGCCTGATAGAAAATGAAATTAGATTACACTAGCAAAATGATTTAAAAGTTTTTTTGTTTAAATTTACACTAATGTTAAGCAGATATGAGTGGTGGCTGGCACAGAGCAATTAACCACAGTATATTCTGTGTGAGCCTGAGACACAGGCCTGATAGAAAATGAAATTAGATTACACTAGCAAAATGATTTAAATGTTTTTTTTTTTAAATTTACAATAATGTTAAGCAGATATGAGTGGTGGCTGGCACAGCAATTAACCACAGTATATGCTGTGTAAGCCTGACACACAGGCCTGATAGAAAATGAAATTAGATTACACTAGCAAAATGATTTAAAAGTTTTTTTGTTTAAATTTACACTAATGTTAAGCAGATATGAGTGGTGGCTGGCACAGAGCAATGAACCACAGTATATGCTGTGTGAGCCTGAGACACAGGCCTGATAGAAAATGAAATTAGATTACACTAGCAAAATGATTTAAAAGTTTTTTTTTAAAATTTACAATAATGTTAAGCAGATACGAGTGGTGGCTGGCACAGCAATTAACCACAGTATATGCTGTGTAAGCCTGACACACAGGCCTGATAGAAAATGAAATTAGATTACACTAGCAAAATGATTTAAAAGTTTTTTTGTTTAAATTTACACTAATGTTAAGCAGATATGAGTGGTGGCTGGAACAGAGCAATTAACCACAGTATATGCTGTGTGAGCCTGAGACACAGGCCTGATAGAAAATGAAATTAGATTACATTAGCAAAATGATTTAAATGTTTTTTTTTAAAATTTACAATAATGTTAAGCAGATATGAGTGGTGGCTGGCACAGCAATTAACCACAGTATATGCTGTGTAAGCCTGACACACAGGCCTGATAGAAAATGAAATTAGATTACACTAGCAAAATGATTTAAAAGTTTTTTTTTTAAATTTACACTAATGTTAAGCAGATATGAGTGGTGGCTGGCACAGAGCAATGAACCACAGTATATGCTGTGTGAGCCTGACAAACAGGCCTGATAGAAAATGAAATTAGATTACACTAGCAAAATGATTTAAAAGTTTTTTTGTTTAAATTTACACTAATGTTAAGCAGATATGAGTGGTGGCTGGCACAGAGCAATTAACCACAGTATATGCTGTGTGAGCCTGAGACACAGGCCTGATAGAAAATGAAATTAGATTACACTAGCAAAATGATTTAAAAGGGTTTTTTTTAAATTTACAATAATGTTAAGCAGATATGAGTGGTGGCTGGCACAGCAATTAACCACAGTATATGCTGTGTAAGCCTGACACACAGGCCTGATAGAAAATGAAATTAGATTACACTAGCAAAATGATTTAAAAGTTTTTTTGTTTAAATTTACACTAATGTTAAGCAGATATCAGTGGTGGCACTAATCACAGTAGTGGCCTAGATTTAGAGTTTGGCGTTAGCCGTGAAAACCAGCGTTAGAGGCTCCTAACGCTGGTTTCTTACGCACTCCGGTATTTAGAGTTTATTTACCGCGACTCAAAATACACCTAACGCTCAACTTTCTACCGCCACCTCAGACCCAGTAGTAAACATATACCGACAAAAAAAACATCCACGAATCACAAAACAAATATTACACAAAGCACACTTACACTCATACAAACACTACACTATCTTTATTTTTCATATTTATTTTGTTTTCGTTAAAATACAAAGGATTAAAGTTGCGAGATCTCGGGTGTTTGAAATAAATCCACAAAAATCCATTTTCCCATTGACTTACATTGACACACGGGAAAAGACCCTCATATACCTACATCTAACTAATAACATTATCACAAACATACACTCATCGATGCATACAAACAATATACACCACATGACATACCCAAAATTTTTATTTATTACAAAAAGAACACGATTTAGTTACTTTTTCACACAAGCTCATGACGTCACTCACTTTACGAGGAAAACCAGTCTTAGAAAAAAAATTTAGAAATCTTTAGAGCCTCCATTGACTTCTATTGGGAAGATGTGCTCGTGCACGCGAAACCCTCATTTCCCTAACGCACGCAAATAGCGTAGACTGAAAAACTCCAAATACCAGCGCTAGAAAAAACATGATTTCATGCGTTAGACCTAGCGATGATAAATAGATCAAGAAATGACTATTTCCCTATGGTGGACTTATGGTTTTTAATTATTAAATATTCACAACACCATAAATTTGTTTCACACTTTTAGATTACATCAACTACAAATCCACATCACTAGTAACACATTATTATTTCAATAAAATTACATTTAAAATTAAAATAAAATTCTAGACACATTTCTGGATTCACAAACACTACACAATGGGAAACACCTCTCATTTACCTTTATTATTGCATTTCAGTTATTCAACTCATATGCTTGCAGCAACAGCATATCTACATAGGCTTAACACATGATCAGTCATGGATGCACATACATTACTTTTAACATTCACTCATACATGTGCATTCAAATGATGGGGGAAAAACACATTACATTCTCTAGAGGAATCACAAAACACAACATATGGATTTTACTGTACTTTTAACATCATGATTCCATCACCAGAAACCATTAGGAATTACGTACAACAAGAACATCATTACACCAGATTACAGATGTCACTTTATGGGAAGGAACAACAATGCCAGACCGCTATATAGAAGTCAGCATATGTGGGACACAATCACAATATATACGTACATGCACATAACACGCATCACCCATCACGCAACCACAAAGCACACATTTAGATTTTATTCAGCACACAATAACAATGTAGTCAAATACAACAACACAATGAGGATTTCACAACTACATAGGCAGGTTAATAATATCATGACGTCATTACAAGATTCAACCATACACATCACAGATTCACCACTGTACCGCCCCTTTAGGAACTTTAACACTCAATACTACAATACAACATATACGTAAACAACTGTTTGGAACAGCATTATTAGGGAGATTTCAATGGGACAATTAAGAAATATTGTCAGATCGCAAATCACTTATATATATAATACTACAGATGACAGCCGGAAGTTATTCAGTATTAGTGCAATTTTTATGGCACGCATACAATATTGTCAGATCTAAAATCACTTATATATACAATACTACAGATGACAGCCGGAAGTTCTGATTTTTTATGGCGATTTGAATGGGAAGCATACAATATTCACATCTCGGCAATCACTTATATATATAATACTACAGATGGCAGACGGGAAGTTCGGAATTATTATTGCGATTTGAAAGGGACGCATACAATATTGACTGCTCGGCAATCACTTATATATATAATACTACAGATGGCAGACGGGAAGTTCGGAATTATTATTGCGATTTTAAAGGGACGCATACAATATTGACTGCTCGGCAATCACTTATATATATAATACTACAGATGGCAGACGGGAAGTTCGGAATTATTATTGCGATTTTAAAGGGACGCATACAATATTGGCATCTCGGCAATCACTTATATATACAATACTACAGATGGCAGACGGGAAGTTCGGAATTATTATTGCGATTTGAATGGGACGCATACAATATTGACAGCTCGGCAATCACTTATATACACAATACTACAGATGTCAGCCGGAAGTTATTCAGTATTAGTGCGATTTTAAAGGGACGCATACAATATTGACTGCTCGGCAATCACTTATATATATATACAATACTACAGATGGCAGACGGGAAGTTCGGAATTATTATTGCGATTTTAAAGGGACGCATACAATATTGACAGCTCGGCAATCACTTATATATACAATACTACAGATGGCAGCCGGAAGTTCTGAATAATTCTTGCGATTTTAAAGGGACGCATACAGTATTGACAGCTCGGCAATCACTTATATATACAATACTACAGATGGCAGATGGGAAGTTCTGAATAATTCTTGCGATTTTAAAGGGACGCATACAATATTGACAGCTCGGCAATCACTTATATATACAATACTACAGATGGCAGACGGGAAGTTCTGAATTATTATTGCGATTTTAAAGGGACGCATACAATATTGACAGCTCTGAAATCACTTATATATACAATACTACAGATGGCAGATGTTACTTTATCGTTTATAAACAATATTGCAGCAACATTGATCGATCACATTCGATGCACATTATACACAACTATGCACTTTCATTCATGTTAGCCTGGACGTGTGCTTGTTACTATAAGATCACGTTTAAGAAATATTTATTACGCATATGAACAAACATTACAAACATGCACTGTATGTGTGATATTTGACACTTTCACATTGAGAATCATTGTTTGAAACTAACATTTCAGCAAACAACAAATAAACGCCCACTGTGAAAGCATTCGCGCCGCTCACATACAAACAGGTGAATACAATCAGCAATCATTACAAACTCAATACCATTGGACTAATTGTACTATAAATCCCCCAAACAACATGGCCAATGCATCACTTGTGATCCACATCAGATCAAGTGCATACCTTGTTACGCTGTTTTGAAAGATGGATGACGATGACATGGTAGACACTGCTGGTGCTGCTATTGGCGAACTAGCTGTTGGTCGAATCAGGCAGCCTCGGCGGCTCAGACCGAGACGAAGGGGTCGTCTGGTTCGAGGTCCTCGTGTCTACAGGGTGAGACCCACCTTGGAAAACATGAGTGACTTTGAGGTTTTTGATAAGTATCGGCTCGATCGCGAACAGCTCATTGGCCTTTACGAGCTTCTTAAACCTCATTTGGAGCCACGTATACAAATAAGGACTGCTGTTCCCCCCATGAGTAAGATGCTAAGTTGTCTATACGTCCTGGCCTCCGGGAGTTTTCAATCCGGAGAACTGTACATGCATGGCCTGGCTCAAGGTACATTCTCTGGGGTGTTTGATAACTTTCTGGACGCCATGGTACGTATCAGTAAGCAATACATAGGATTCCCACAGAATGATGGTGATTGGAGGCGCCTGAAGCGGGAATTCTTTGATATTGCTCAATTGCCCAATGTCTTGGGAGCCATAGATTGTACCCACATTGCGCTGCGTGCTCCAATTGATGACTTGCCCTTCAGAAATCGCAAACATTTTCATAGCCTCAATGTGCAGTATGTTTGTGACGCACGGATGAGGATTATGCATGTGTATGCGAATTTTGGAGGGGCTTGTCATGATGCCCGCATCCTCTCTCTGTCGTCCCTGTGGAGCCAGTTTGAGGAAAGACAAATGCCCCCTGGTTATCTCGTTGGTGAGTATTTGTGCTCAACATGGTTAATAATGTTGACAATTGGCCCTGTATTTTTTAACTGTTAGCGTCATGTTCAGCTATAGGATTAAATTTAACCATTTGTTATTTACCGACGCTAATGTCTATTTTTATTTAAATGCAGATATGTAGCATGTCTTACCTTAAGTGTTCAGATAGAGAATGTAATGTAACCATGTATTTAGCATTTTACACAAGGTTTGTTTTCAGAACAATACGCATATGTAGCATGTCTTAGCTGAAATGGGAAGCTATTATCTCATGCAATTTAACCCTGTCATTGTCTCTTTCTGCTAATGTCTATTTTTATTTAAATGCAGATATGTAGCATGTCTTACCTTAAGTGTTCAGATAGAGAATGCAATGTAACCATGTATTTAGCATTTTACACAAGGTTTGTTTTCAGAACAATACGCATATGTAGCATGTCTTAGCTGAAATGGGAAGCTATTATCTCATGCAATTTAACCCTGTCATTGTCTCTTTCTGCTAATGTCTATTTTTATTTAAATGCAGATATGTAGCATGTCTTACCTTAAGTGTTCAGATAGAGAATGCAATGTAACCATGTATTTAGCATTTTACACAAGGTTTGTTTTCAGAACAATACGCATATGTAGCATGTCTTAGCTGAAATGGGAAGCTATTATCTCATGCAATTTAACCCTGTCATTGTCTCTTTCTGCTAATGTCTATTTTTATTTAAATGCAGATATGTAGCATGTCTTACCTTAAGTGTTCAGATAGAGAATGCAATGTAACCATGTATTTAGCATTTTACACAAGGTTTGTTTTCAGAACAATACGCATATGTAGCATGTCTTAGCTGAAATGGGAAGATACAAAATAATATAGAAATTTTTTTATTGGTATGTTTCTGACAAGTTTTTAAATAAAAAAAAATTATACAACAATATACTAGTTTAAGTATTCTGTTTGAATTATGTTCTGTTCAAAATTTATAGGTGATTCTGGGTATATGAGCCGGCCTTGGCTCATTACCCCCTTGCGTAGCCCGACTGATGTGTCTGAGGAGCGCTACAATAGGGCTCATAAGAGAACCAGGGCGGTGCTTGAAAGGATGTTCGGGCTCCTGAAGATGAGATTCAGGTGCCTGGACCGTTCTGGAGGAGCACTCCAGTACAACCCAAAGAAGGTGGCGAAGATCGTTGTAGCCTGTAGCGTCCTGCATAATATTGCACAGCGGGCTGGGATGCTGCAGGCCGTCCCGGTGGACAGAGACCTCCTCAGAGATGAGGAGGATGATCCTGTTCTAGAGGGGGAATTCCAGGACGAGGGACTTGATGTCAGAGCAGACGTCATCAACCGCCACTTTAGACGGTAAAGAATAGAAGTTAGACTGTGTAGTATTTTCAATAGATGTGAACTCTAGGGAAATGACAAGTAGAGAATTGTGCAAACATGTTAGTATTGATCAAATGTTAGAATAAATTTTAATTTTCATAATATAGGTGATGCTCTGGGCATTGGGTCCTATAGCGAGTCTTTGCCACCTGGTTTTTAAAGAGGACATCAGATGGTAAGGTAAATGTTTGGACTGTTGCTGGCATGATTTGTACACAAAAACATCATATGGCATACATTTTAAGAAATAGATTTTTGTTTACACATTACTTAAAATGTACATAATCAGAAAGGGATACTCTAGAATGACTATGGTTCAATGTCACACAGAGGTTTTTTATGCTCAATATGACTCATCTTCACACTTGCTAGAAAATAACACAGGTTCATACACAGGCTTAGTAAGCTAGTGACAGATATTTATTATGAAATGGGGGGTGGGAGAGGGGTACTGAACTGATTCACACACTTGTATGATTTTTTTTTAATTAAATTTATTACATTAGGGAGATGACTTAATCTAAAGACTGAAAGGGAATAATTTGAAGCCTGACAGTCAAGATTGCCCAGACTGACAGTGGGGAAAAAGCCAAGATTGAAATTGAAGTATACCAATGGGATCATGTCTGGCATTATCTTTCAATTCTGCTGACCTTGAAAACCATACAAAGACATGTTCACATGGTAAGTGCAAACTATTTGATAGAATAAGGCTGTGGAGACATCCTATTGGAGACACTTAGATGATTTTCTATTTTGTAGATGGTATTTCCCAGTCCTCTATTTAATGAACTGATGAATAAGACACCTATTGAAGATCAACTGTTTACCCCTGAATTGACTTTCAAAGACCATGCATTATCCAGGTTGGTGCATGCTAGTTAAGAATCACATGAAGAATGTTGATTATTGTTAGCTTACATACATTAGTCATACTTATTTCATCATTAGATATTTAGGGATCACAATCAGAAAAAGGAATACATATTATAGTTGATATAGAGGTATTTGAATGGACATGAAATATTAGATTTATGTTCAGCATACATATATTGTTGAAATGTGATATACATTATTATGTATAATTTGAAATTTGGATATTTAAATTGAATTTTTAATCAACAATATAATGGTGTATGTATTTCATTAATTTTAAATCAATTTAATGATTATCTTTAAAAAATGTTGATCAAAGTTAGAGCATAGACACCATATGATTTTAAATGTATTTTATGAATATTTGACAACGTGTGTATTAACTTTGTTCCATTTTTATTATTTATCTTTTCAGATTGGCATCTGATGACTTCCAGGAATATTTAATTTTTTTTTATTAATTATATTTTGACATGTTAATACTAAACATTTTATTATTAAATACATTATTTTGAACAGATTCTACTAAATATCAATATAATCTGTAAATAAATCAAACTTGGACTCCCATGACTGGTAGTTGGCTATTTGACAAGCACATGCATAAGATAAAATAATGCTTTAATATTAGAAAATAAAATGCTTCCGAGAATATAAATATATATTTTATAACATTAATTGGGGAGTCAGATTCTTCAATGCTTTTATATTGAAAATGTATATATTACAATTATTTAGGATATGTAGTAAAATAATTTTTTGTTTAACATATAATAAGGTGAAGTGGTTCAATTACATGAAAGTGACAGTGTTGTTGAATGTAAAAATAATTGTATAAGATCATGTATCTTCCTTAGGTATCTAAAAAAATTAATAGAAATTATTTAAATTATTACATTTATGAATGGTAGGTCATTTAACTTGATAATTTTTAAAAATTAGTTATTGGATGCCAGGTTAATCTATGTAATTTTCTAGTGGAGTCATTTAACTATACTTAGTAATATTATGTATTTATTACAATCTTACCTCTTGGGTTCGACATCAAATATCTATATAGAATGTAAATTCCCCTTTTGTTTATTTTGTCAATGTTAAATAAAAATACCAAATGTTTGGGTCCTTAAAGGGACAATCACAAAGTATATTTTGTATAGATTTTAAAAAATATCATACAAGAATTTAAACATATTTAGAAAGTACTATAGAATTACATTCAGTCTTTAAATATACTTGTTTTCTAAAAAAAAAATGCACATATCTTAGTCAATGATATAAGGCATCTATATGCAAACAACAATCAGCATCAAAATAGCCTATGTAGAGATGTATTTAATCCAAGAATATATATAATTACAATATAATGATTGAATAACAAAACATATTAAGTTGTTCAAATATAAGAATATTATACAAAATGCATACATAACATATAGCTTAATGTCCCTCTACACTGAAGGCTAAAAAAGACATCATTTAATAAATATATTTCAGTCAGTGTGTAAAACAATCTAGAATTTAATCTTAATTTGCTTTACTCATATGTTAGACTCATTTAGCAAAAGGAAGGTGCCTAGGTTTATGATATTTTAAGCATTATTGTGAAATGTTTATTTAAAGGGACATGAACTCAAAATATACTTAAAGGTAGACAGTTAAAAAATTAATGATTTATACATTATGAATGAGTATTCTATTGGAATCAACTTTAAAACTTGTCTCATATTATGAATGCTCATTGTGATGTTGCTATCATTACTTTAAAAATAAGGCAGTAAATAGCTAATTTATTTGCTTCAGTACTCTGGACAGAACTTGATTGTTTGGAATAATTGATGCAACAATCGTCAAGGACAACCCATGTTTTTATAAAACAATTGTCCGTAATATAAAATATCATTATTGATTTGCAAAGAAACATAACAAGATAACTGTTAAAATTTGATAATCTGATTAAAGAATAAAGTTGATTAACATTTCATGCTCAATCACCAATGCTAAATTTGTTGGGACAGTGTCCCTTTAAGAGATTTAAAGAGTGTATTTACTTATCTTGATATCTTCACATACTTTGCTTGAAAAGCATATCGAGATCGGCTCAGTAGATGAAGATTGGTGGATGCACAGAGATGCCTTATGTGATTGGCTCAACCATGTGCATTTAAATTTCTTATGTTGAGGATATCTAAATACTAATGGAAAATGATTCACATTTTAAAGTCTAAACAATCTTCTATCTCTACAGATCATTTGATACAATTGTTTGTAATGTCTCTTTAAAACTAAAGACGCCATTGCACAATAACATATATGAGCACTTCAGACAAATACAAGCTCGAGGTTTATTTGCGAATAACAAAGCTGTAGTTTAATATTTATAAACAGATTATCCAAGTTACTGACATTCTAACCTGAATTTTAACATTAATAAATATTGCGTGGGAAACGCATCTTGAAACACCAGATTAGCATCTTTAAACATTAGAGTCTAATGTCACGCAATAGCACACAATCAATGTGCATTATAAAGACATTTAATAGAGCAATGTCAATACTTCACAATAAATGTATTTAAAGAACAATAAAGACATACAATATGAAATGTGTATTTGTATTAAAGAAACAGACCGTTATTAAACCGAGAAATGTCGACAACATTAATAATGTGACAGTATTAGATTTTAAAGAGTATTTAATCATTAATATTTAACGTATCACGGATATTAAATCTGCGTCACACATATCCGCATGACAGGCCCATGAGTTACAAATAAGTCTACATGAAAAATGAAGTAACAGCACCACCAAGCGGTATGTGTAAGGAAGTTACTAAGATATGAAACATTAAGGAACGGCCAATCAGAGTTCATCACACAAACACAACTTGAGTCAGGATGGTCTCACACACATTCTAACAATATTTCAAACTTTTATCCAATCAGATGTACAGATAAATTGTCCCATGGTGCATCTCATGTTTACTTCACCATATAAAAGTCCATTACACGTTGCCATCTTTGTCAGTTCTCTAATGCCTGCTGGTGTATTTGTTTTTATATATTAAAGATATATTATATATACGCAACTCGGCAGGCATGTCAGTTCCCAGGTTCACCAAGGAGGAGAGCGCTGCACTGGTCCACGCCGTCAAGGACTTTTATCCCCAGCTGTTTGGGAACAAGAGGAGGTTGACAGATGCGCACGTTAAGAAGGCCCTCTGGGAGTCTATCACCAATGCGGTTAGATTGGTGTGTGACGTCCAGAGGACCCAGGATCAGATCATGAGGAGATTCGGAGATATGAGGTTGCGTTTATCGAAAAAAGTAAACCTCATAAGGGACTGGGTACAAGCCCGTAAAAGAGGTGGCAAAAGAGAGGCCCCGCGGAAACTGTACCTACTCCCTTATGAGGTGACTTTATGCGAGCTCCTCAATCTCAGGGTCCCCAAAAGATTTAGATCCTCGCCATCCTCGGCCTCCTCTTCTTCCCTCCCAGCTGCGGGATCTGAAAGTCCTGACGCGGGGGACAGGGCAGATGCTTCTCCGTCCGGTGGCCTGGGAGGAGATGATAGAGAATCTGAACCAGGTAATTATCCAACTTCATATAATATTCTTATTTTTTTTATTATCCAAAAATGTGTATATAGTCAGATACTAAACCTATACAGATCTCACAACATACACTACATATGATGTTTAGATATCTGATTTTAGATTATTGACACATGAAATAGGAATGATGTTTCTTGCGCTCTACAGAATATGCGTCACAGAGCGGAAATGTAATTTCTCATCCACGTTAACATGGGTTTGCGGAAAGTGGCATTGCTTTATACATATTGGTGAAATGACGGATGCGTAATTCCGCTTGGAATCATTGCGCAATGATCGCGAAAATGGCATTTCTCATCCACGTTAACATGGGTTTGCGGAAAGTGGCATTGCTTTATACATATTGGTGAAATGACGGATGCGTAATTCCGCTTGGAATCATTGCGCAATGATTGCGAAAATGGCATTTCTCATCCACGTTAACATGGGTTTGCGGAAAGTGGCATTGCTTTATACATGTTGTTAAAAATTAAATGGGAATTCTTAGATTAGTGAAGAATACAGTATTCTTATTTTCAATATTATAGCTAATAAAAAACCAATAATACAAAACAATTATAACATATGGCCATCAATTGATGATTATGTAATAACAAGCAGATATTCTTAAAGATACAGTAAACAACACAACTGATTGAAAATAAGAGTCCAGGATATATTTTTAATTAATTTAATTGAGGAAACTATTAACTCATGGGACTACCAAAGGATTAATATTTTTCAATTGATTTGTTATTAATGTAAATTTTTTAAACATGGCATGATTAGTATTAATGATATGCAATCCTCATTTAATATATTACAGATATGGATGTGGCTGCTGGATCCTCAAGCCAGGGCTTGTCACAGTATGGTATGTCTCTTTTTAATTGACATTTGTCTTAGAAACATGGACTGAACATTACATACTAAATACACATTGTTCAATATTTAGATGTAATGTCTATTTAATAGATGAAAATTAAATAATTATTCGGATATCCTTAAATAACATATTACATTTTAATTGCATGCTCAATACCATTCATGACATCAACATATGGAGTAGATAATTCATTAACAACAACATTGTGGAATCAATTTAATTTTACATTAAAGGGATACTGAGCTACAATTATTAATATTGTCATTCAGATACAGTATGCAATATTAATAAACACAAAAATATAATACTATCATCATATGTGACATATTCTATTGCTAAATGTATTGTAAAATAAAGAAAGTACGTTTATGTGCATCTAAATTTTGGTTGACCAACCTGGGTTTTTATTGATGATTGGTGGATACCTTCAACAAACAATATTTATTGAATCCAATATTCCTTATCTGCCTTTAAGATTAATATCGAGCAACATTCTAATTATAATAGGAGTCAATGTTAAATCATTTTTTACAGTTTGAACATAGAAATCAATTATTTAAATTAATCATGTCAGTGTCCCTTTAAGACAAAATAGATTCATTCATCTTTACATTCTTTTTATTAAAAACGATTGATATATAAATCACATTCTCTGTTGGAGTTACTTTATAGATATCTGCATACTCTAACAGCACCATGATTACATATTTGTAATAATCAATTTTGTTTTGTATTGTGATAAATATGTGTTGTGTCCTAAACAAGATTACTGTACATTGCAAAAATGGCTCGATGTGACACATGTGTTTGTTTAGATTTGTCAACAGATGCTACTCAATATGTGGTTTGTGTGTATTCTTGTAACTTCTTAAGGACATATGACGGAATTATTCCGTCATAAAACAATTGAGCAAAGTGAAAGGCGTGTCCTTAAAGGGTTAAGAACATTGATCATTGGGTATATTTAGATATGCAATAGCAGCATCTGAGATGACTTTGATGTCTAATGTAGTCTGACATTAAACATATGTTCAATACAGATATTTTTACAGAATCCCCTTGATTCAATCAAGCATTTTCTGGTGTAATGACTGCTCTATTCTTCACATTTTAAAGTTGATTAATGTTAAAATTCTAGACAGATGTGATTTAGTGATATCCCAAATGTGTTTAATAATATATATCTATATCATTCATAGAGAGAGTTGGTGTGGTGAGCCCACAGGAATCCAGCAGTGACATAGAGACGCCTTTGCGGTCTCCTGGTAAGTCCATTGACTCATTTATATGTAATTGAAGGTGTATTGCTAATCAATATTATGATCATGATTCTGATGAAGCATAACATTATAAAAATTCAAAATATTTATCTTCTGATTATATATTAATTTATTTTTCATATTGAACGATTAATAATTTCTACTTTATTAGTCTACACATTTGTTATTCATAAGATGTATAACATATGTTTGTTTCCATTAGATTTTTTGACAACAGTCATCAAGTGATACACACATGAGAAATCTTAAATGTTCTATGTACTATGCTTTTATGAATTTAACATTAATACAAACAATACATTAAAATTAATATTCATTGACAATAACAAATCTATTGTCATTTGTATGCTCCATCAAAATGATGTAAATCATAACTTTGTGTGTGTATATCTTTAATGCAACATTGATGTGCGTATTTGAGCAACAGTAACATATGTTATAATATCTGATCTTAACGTGTACACAACATGTTATGTTTTACAGAGATTGCTGTCACATGTGGGACGGAGGAGGAAGAGGCTGCCTTGGAGTCTGATGGTATGTGAAATATATCTATCATGTTTCCAACATGTTTTTTTTTTGGAAATCATTTTATTGAAGACATTAAAAGTCTACAGCTTTTGCCCTTTAAAAAGGAATATTATTTGTCTGTTCAAATACACTACTGCCCCCTTTCTATATCAGGCAGCATGAAATTCTGCTTGTATATTTATTTTGAAATATTTCTAATTCATGCCATCATTATGTAACATGCATATTCCATGCCAAAAAACAATAATAAGGTTCAAATTGTACAGACAGTCATTGATATTCATCTGAGTGCCTATATACATACCATATCCTCATTTCAGAATTGTTTAAAAATTCAAACACACTTCGAAGTATATTGAAAACATAATCAATTTGAAATGCGTTGATTTGATGTCAGGATGTATGAGATGTTAATATATTTTCTTTACATTTTCAGATGGATCCACCACTTCTGGTCATCTGGTTTCCGCCCCTGCCCAGTCACAGACCCCTCCCCAGGCACACACCCCTGACCATGGCCACACCCCTGCACAGACCCAGAACCCTGCCCATGACCAAACTCATGACCATGCCCAGACCACTGCCAGCCCTTCACATATTTCATATCCTGTCCATCCCAAAAAACGCCCATACACCCCCCTTCGCCGCTCTCCCCGTATTCTGGCCCGTACAGCTGCCCAGACCCAAACTCCCCACTCCCCAGCTGTACGGCCTACCCCGGAGCGGCAGCTCAGCCCTCCCCAAGCCATTCACATCCCTCCCCAAGCCAATCCCATCCCTCCCCCCTGTCTCAACCTTCATTGTCCTGGGTGTCAGATTGTCCTTCCCAGGCACAGCTGTAAGTATCATTCTAAATACACTTTATAAGATACTTAAAGGTACAGTGAAGTTAAATTGTGATTCAAATCCAGCATGCAATGTTAATCAAATTTATAATTTCATACTCTTATTAATTATTCGTCATTCTCTTGATATATTTTTGTAAAAAAAGTAATTACTATAATTAGTTTAAACAATAAAATAAAGCTGGCCATCATTTCTTTATTGTTGGATGAATGTATCCATCAACCAGCATGCACAAACAAAGTTGATAAACAAATATTTGCTTCCATAAAAAGCAACATTCTTGCTTTCAAAATATAGCTTGAGAATTAAAACATATAATGAATATGTGTAATTTATAAAGATTTGTCATGTCATGCTCTATCTGAATGAGTCCATTAAATATTTAGGTTCAGTGTCCCTTTAATTGGATATCACTACATATACCAATCACCACTACTTGGATCCAAAATTTTATGTACAAATGTGGATACATTATCTCTTGTCTAACCCAGTGGGAATGTAATTTCTTCTGGTTGCTATGTTTACACAGCTTGTCCTCAATGCAAAAATGTTTAAGGATAGGTGTGCCTACCACAGTCTAAATTAAATTTTTAAATTTCTGATGTAAGTACAATGTAAATCCTTTAACAAGATTTGATACACTCAAGCTGTATAAGTGGATCATCTAAAACCAATTAAAGGGGACAACATGTTTGAGTAACATGTCCCTTTAATGATTTCTGTCTGTCTGAATAACCTAATTCATGTGTAAAGAATAAATGTAAACTAATTAATGTAAATAATTATTTGTCTTTATGATGACAATGTATGTATTAAAATTTTTAGTCTGTTGTGTAATTATCCTTAATATTTAATTTTATTTTATTTTAGGCTGTGACTCAGCATGGCTCATGCTAGAAGGGATAGCAAGAGTAGAGCAGGCCGTGTTGAGGAACGCAGCTGTCCTGAGAGGGATGAACGACACCATGCAGGCCCAGCTCCGGGTTCAGGACTTGACTCTGCGTGAAATTATGCAATTACGTTCAAGGCCTGAATCTGGAGCTGGACATGCACAGGACAATGAAGAGGATGACCAGTAAGTGGAGGATCTGGATATGCTCCATGGTGGCAGATAAGAATCCTCCGTCCACATGTTGAATTTTTATTGTTAGTGTTGCCATTTGGCCTTTTTTTCTGTTTATTGTTGTGCCTGTTGCACTCTTTTACCTTGTCATATGTCTCCAATGGGGCTATGCTGGCCCTTGGCAACTCTCTTCATGGACTGTGATGCACTGTGTTACCTTGTCATATGTCTCCAATGGGGCTATGCTGGCCCTTGCCAACTCTCTTCATGGACTGTGATGCACTGTGTTACCTTGCCATGTGTCTCCAATGGGGCTATGCTGGCCCTTGCCAACTCTCTTCATGGACTGTGATGCACTGTGTTACCTTGCCATGTGTCTCCAATGGGGCTATGCTGGCCCTTGGCAACTCTCTTCATGGACTGTGATGCACTGTGTTACCTTGTCATGTGTCTCCAATGGGGCTATGCTGGCCCTTGGCAACTCTCTTCATGGACTGTGATGCACTGTGTTACCTTGCCATGTGTCTCCAATGGGGCTATGCTGGCTCTTGCCAACTCTCTTCATGGACTGTGATGCACTGTGTTACCTTGTCATATGTCTCCAATGGGGCTATGCTGGCCCTTGGCAACTCTCTTCATGGACTGTGATGCACTGTGTTACCTTGTCATATGTCTCCAATGGGGCTATGCTGGCCCTTGCCAACTCTCTTCATGGACTGTGATGCACTGTGTTACCTTGCCATGTGTCTCCAATGGGGCTATGCTGGCCCTTGCCAACTCTCTTCATGGACTGTGATGCACTGTGTTACCTTGTCATGTGTCTCCAATGGGGCTATGCTGGCCCTTGGCAACTCTCTTCATGGACTGTGATGCACTGTGTTACCTTGCCATGTGTCTCCAATGGGGCTATGCTGGCCCTTGCCAACTCTCTTCATGGACTGTGATGCACTGTGTTACCTTGCCATGTGTCTCCAATGGGGCTATGCTGGCCCTTGGCAACTCTCTTCATGGACTGTGATGCACTGTGTTACCTTGTCATGTGTCTCCAATGGGGCTATGCTGGCCCTTGGCAACTCTCTTCATGGACTGTGATGCACTGTGTTACCTTGCCATGTGTCTCCAATGGGGCTATGCTGGCTCTTGCCAACTCTCTTCATGGACTGTGATGCACTGTGTTACCTTGTCATATGTCTCCAATGGGGCTATGCTGGCCCTTGGCAACTCTCTTCATGGACTGTGATGCACTGTGTTACCTTGTCATATGTCTCCAATGGGGCTATGCTGGCCCTTGCCAACTCTCTTCATGGACTGTGATGCACTGTGTTACCTTGCCATGTGTCTCCAATGGGGCTATGCTGGCCCTTGCCAACTCTCTTCATGGACTGTGATGCACTGTGTTACCTTGTCATGTGTCTCCAATGGGGCTATGCTGGCCCTTGGCAACTCTCTTCATGGACTGTGATGCACTGTGTTACCTTGCCATGTGTCTCCAATGGGGCTATGCTGGCTCTTGCCAACTCTCTTCATGGACTGTGATGCACTGTGTTACCTTGTCATATGTCTCCAATGGGGCTATGCTGGCCCTTGGCAACTCTCTTCATGGACTGTGATGCACTGTGTTACCTTGTCATATGTCTCCAATGGGGCTATGCTGGCCCTTGGCAACTCTCTTCATGGACTGTGATGCACTGTGTTACCTTGTCATGTGTCTCCAATGGGGCTATGCTGGCCCTTGGCAACTCTCTTCATGGACTGTGATGCACTGTGTTACCTTGCCATGTGTCTCCAATGGGGTATGCTGGCTCTTGCCAACTCTCTTCATGGACTGTGATGCACTGTGTTACCTTGTCATATGTCTCCAATGGGGCTATGCTGGCCCTTGGCAACTCTATTCATGGACTGTGATGCACTGTGTTACCTTGTCATATGTCTCCAATGGGGCTATGCTGGCCCTTGGCAACTCTCTTCATGGACTGTGATGCACTGTGTTACCTTGTCATATGGCTCATAGATTCCTTATTTTTACAAGATTATTTATAAATGTTGTGTATGTTTTCTTACATACTAATAAAATACATTTTATTTCACAAATAATTGTCCTCATTCTTCCTGTTATTTTTTGAAAGCTCTAGTTTATGTTGTTGATCCTTAAAGGGACCTACCAAATATATTTGTTATACGGAAATCATATATGTAAGACAATAGTAAATGACTTTAAGATTAACATCTCCAATGTAATCTTATTATTTGTCTTTATATTATTTTCTCTTAGCTCTATCATTGCCTGATTATGATTAGCAGAGTAATTTCTTTATATATGTATATATAGATTGGTATTTGTGTATATATGTATATTTAAATGTTCAGATCCATGTGTGTATTTAGAAAGTCTGCATGAATTGATGCACCTTTACCAAATGATCTGAGTATTGATAAAATGATATAATCCCTGTAAAGTCTTCATTTTATTGAAATAGTATTGACTATGTGTATGCTCTTTTTAAAAACAAAATAATGTCCCTTTAAGTGATGTTGATCACAATTGTTAATGAATGTATTTCCATTTGTAAAGCGTTTTTGTCCTTTTTACAAGAACAAAGACATATAATTTTATTAATAAACAATCTTATTGTAATGTTGACAGCACCTGTATTTCATTTTCAAATCTATATTAGTGTAAAGGTGTAACCAAATAAATCTCTGTGTGTAATGCAAATAATTTAGATGATGAATATTAGTTAACTAATATGTTAACAAAATACATCTCCTCCCATATATGGCTATAGGTAGGCTGACAATAATTAAACCTGAATAAATGACACGTTTAATCAATACATGTATAACTATTGTTATTCAACAACAATCCAAACATATCTTAAAACATCAATGGCATATGTATTTCTCATGTGTATCTTTTAATGTTAAAGATATACACCATAGCTATAGTTCAAGGTACAGTCAAGTCCGAAAAGATGAATCAGGATTTGTTGTCATTCCTAGATAGCAATCTACACACATACTAGTTCCTAAAATATAAATACGTTTCTTAGTGATATGCCAAGCTGTCACTGAGTCCTTGTATTGTCAGCGGTTTTTCAGCGATCTCGGATGCGCCATGTTGCTTAAGACGTCACCTGCCAGGCTGTCCAATGATTCCTTGTATTGACTGACGTTCTTACGTGATCAGGAATATGCCTTTTATTGGATTGCGTTTTGACGCGATCAAGGATGCGCCTTTTATTTTGGGCGTTCTTACGTGATCAATAATGTGCCTTTCATTGGATGGCGTTCTTACGTGATCAAGGAAGCGCGATGTTAAGACGGCACATGTAAAGGTAAAAAAACGTCTGATTGGATTACGTAGTCCCGCAATATTTGTGCACGTTAAAAACGTTTGTGACTGCATCCAATTTTAAAAAGCTTGCGAATATGTATTATTTGCATCATGTTACATTGTTGACCCGTAGCTGATAAAGACCACCACATTCTCTTTTGCTGTATGTCTGGTTGAATCAACGAACTAAAGAAAAATGTTTTCATGCATAGGATATTTCTAGGCAAGTGCAAATCTCTACAGTCCATGTTTAATATGTTTGTCAACAATATGTTCCTTTTTCTTAAAAAATTAATGTTGTGTTTAATGTTGAATATATCTAATTAATAAATAAGCGCTATTGTGTTTGAATAAATTAATCAATATGCATTTATCTTTATCATATGCTAAATATATGATGCCAACTTCTTCTAAATGTAATTTCGTTGTATATTTTATTAAAGGTTAATTAGACACTCACATTATAAATCAAAAGCTTGGATTTTGTCTCTAGTTAGATAGTCCATTGTTTAACCAATACGTTTATTTTTTCTTCTGTTCTAAGAAAATGTAAGTAATTTTCTTACTCCTCGCAAAGCCTCTGAGTTTCATGTGAGTACATTCTCCAGCTTTCTCCAGTTTGTGTAAAGGGTCTTTTCATATGTTAATGATGGTGTATTGTGTTGTTTTACGGTTGTAATGGGGGTTTCGTCTATATTTTCAATATAGCTAACCCTATTTTATTTTCAAGTGTTTGAATCTTTTTAAGATTGATATCAGTATATGTTAATCTTGTTGTTTGTAGTAGTGTCTATTACATACAGTTATGTTAAAAATATAGGATACTGTCCCTTGAATGCAAATGTTGTTTTTTGTATCATGTATGAGATCCACATAGTTTAATCTTCAAATATATTATTGTTAGCATATTTTCTCCCCCCCCCCTCCTAAAAGGACTTTAAACCATATTCATTGTTAAATAAAAATGTCTTTACAATAAAATATTAACACAATAATGTCTCTTAAAGAAAATAGACTTTATTTAACACGTCAATATAAATGTGATTTCAATTTTTTTTTATTTGACAAAGTACATGTAGATATACCAACAAGTTTAAAATATGTGTTAGCATATGTAATGTTGTTAAAGGGACAGTTTAGAAAATATATAATGTTTGTCATTATTCTAAAAGTCAATTCTGTAATATCAAGGATATCAAATGTTTCTCAACAATTGAACATTTGTCTGGGTTTATTTAAATTTGCTATCTAAACTTATGAGGTTGGTGTGCTCATTTCTTCCATCTTGAAGAGTGCTTGTAATCATTATACAATTTGAGCACTAGAGGGCATTTTGATAGCATTTGTATATGTAAAACCTTGGGCTCATACAGCATATTATTGACCATGTATTGATCATTGATATCTAAAATGTTGTTATGTCAGAACAACAAATAAGTGGTCATTTTTCATAGTCATAGATACAAGGGTAAGCACATAAGTCACACATGTATTTCTCCATGTTTTGTTGTTTCAAACTTTATAATGCGTAATACAGTGTTTTCTTTGTAATCAATAATTTTCTGACTGTCCCTTTAAGCTGTGTTATTGGCATTCAAACAGTAATATGCCATCATGGAAAATTGTTATGGTAATTGAGTTAGCGATTGGGGAAACAGTTTGGACATCACATCACAGAAACCAATCAATATCATGAACAAGGATAGGTATGTGATGATGTGGTTTTCACACACTTATAACCCACACTCTGCAAACAATCTGCCTCCATGGACCCGGCCCCATAGAAGTCGATTATATACAGAGTGTGGTCCACAAGTGTATGAAAACCACATCATCACATACCTATCCATTACACATTAAATTAAAAAAAGCAGTGAAGATGAAAAAAATACTTACTTCCTCTTCCTTCCCCTCTTCCCACGGGGCTGAGGCTCTGGGAGAGGCAACTGCCGACTCCGAAGAGTCCTCCTTGGAGCTGTTGTGGGAGGAGTGGAAGGAAGAGTACTGGGACGACCAAGGTGAGGAGTAGATGGCTGGGGAGGAGAAGATGGATGAGGAGGAGAAGATGGCTGAGGAGGAGGATGAGTAGATGGCTGAGGAGGAGGAGGAGTAGATGGCTGAGGAGGAGGAGTAGATGGCTGAGGAGGATGAGATGGGCCGGCAGGAGGAGATGGCCCAGCAGCAAGAGGCCCAGCAACAAGAGGCACAGCAACAGGAGGTAGACCAGCATGCGCCTCCCGGAAAAAAGTGAACATTTGTTGATGAAGATTAAATATTCTTGTTTGGCCTTCTTCTATTCTATTCAGTATGTTTATGATTTCATTTTGGCCTTGAATAATCTGATTTTGGCCATCAAGTATTCTGTGTCGTCCTTCTATATTTTCTATCCGGGAGGTACGCATCTGGTCTATGTACTCCAGTAGAACCCGCACCTCCGCTATTTCCTCTTGTTGTGCATGTTGAACCCGTGCACGGCGGGGTGCCCGTGCACGGCGGAGTGCGGGTCTTTGAGGGACCTCGGGTTCCGCGGGTTCCTCCTGTGCTTCCGGGGCCTCTTGATCATCTCCCGTGCGCTGTTCGTCACGGGGGGCCTCTTCCCTCCGAAGTGGAAATTCCTCACCACCACTCTCATCCCGGGGAGATGCAGGAGGCTGTGCTGCCTCGTCCCCAGACTCTGTATATAAAAAAAAAAAGAAAAAAAAAATGTATATATTAGCATATTTGCAAATAAAGGTTTAAATGACTTAGCTTACGATACAATTACAAATGCAGAATCATTAATCCACTTTGAAATCTAACAAACAATCAATACGATTTCATCTTTTTCATAAACCGTGTTTGTGATATCTGGTCAATGTGAATGTTTTTGCGTTTTTTTTCAGTCTGTTTAAATGCACACCTAACCTATAGCCTAGATACTGATGTAACCGCAAAGTAATAGAATGCGTGTAAACAACGTTATAGCATTAATCTGATCCTTAACACATGAAACCCAATGTTTTATCTTTCATGATTTAGAAGCATACATTTTGTATCAACTTTCGAATGTACTTTTCTTATCTAATTCGCTTCATTCTCTGGATATTCTTTGCTGAAAAGCATATCTAAATATGCTTATAAGATGCTGATTGTTAGCTGAATATAGCTGCCTCCTGTGATTGTTTCACCGTGTGCATGGCTATTTCTTCATTAAAATATATCTCAAGAATGAATCAAATGAGGTAATATAAGTACATTTGAATGTTTTGTCAAATTGTATTCGCTACCTCAATCATGAAAGTAAATGTTTGCGTATAGTGTCCCTTGAAATACATTTGTATGTGAAATTATTGTTCAATAAGCTTACCGTCAGATGAGAGTGGCAGGTTCCCGGTATCGATTCCTCCGATACCGACTACTTCCACCTCGGAGATGCTGGGACGCAACATTTCCTCCCATCGGCAGTAGTCCATTTCAATGGCAGGGCCGCCACCGGTCCCTGCGGCATGTCGGGCCTCCAGGCTTAACTTTTTTTTCAGTTCAAGTTTACAGTCCCGGTACCGATGTTTGATAGAATCCATATCGCGGTTCCGGCCACCCACTGCATTGACTGCATTCCTAATCTCGTTCCAGAGCCTCCTCCTGTCAGTCGGGGTGGTCTTTTGGTGCTGCAGCATCCTATGCCTGGCCATATAGGCCTCTACGAGGGCCTCCTTCTCCTCCATCGAAAACCTCGCCTCCCTGGTCGCCTTGGCCTTCCCCTGTGATGATGCCCTCTGTTTCCCGGACTGTGAAGCCCTACTCTGACCGCCACTGGGCCCAGCCACTTGGTCATCTTGAACCAAGTGGCTGGGTCCACCCACCGCTTCCACCCCCGCTTCCTGCCCCCCTTCCTGCCCTGTTCCTCTCCCCCTCCCTCTACTCCCCCCTCTACCTGTCCCTTGCCTGGCCACCATCTCTTGCCTAAACTAAACCCCAAATAATCAAACAAAAAGTGAGTGTGATGAAATTAAAGAGGGTCAAAATAAAGAACTAAAAAGACAAAAAAGGTGCTTAAAGTGTGAGAGGGATGTAAAAAACAAAGAGGGTAAGGAGTCTTTAAATAAACGAAAAGAATAAGACTAAAAGGAGGATATGTAAACTAAATGTAACTAGGGGATGGGTATGGGATGGGTATGGGGTATGGGATAAGAGTAAATGGGATGAAAGGGAATGGGACTACAAGGAATGGGGTATGGAGTGTAGTATGAGGGGGTAGGGGGTATGGAGTGTATGTAGTGTTATTGATAAGTGTATGTATGTATTGAATGTGTTTGCGTGTAAATGTGTTAAGTGTACAGAAAAATCACTCGCTCGCTAACTCACACTACTTCTAATTCTCACTAACAAACACTCCCACTAACGCTCACTAACTACCACTAACTGACGCTCACACTAACAACTCTCACTAATAACTCCCACTAACTCACTCACGCTCCCACTAACAGACTCTCTCCAACTCCCACTAACTACCACTAACTCACTCACTCTCTCACGCTAACACTACCAACTGACTCTCTCACGCTAACACTAACTCTCAAAAATTCGCAAACTCTCTATTCTTAAACCTCCAATCTCCAAAGACCCAACAGCAACACAGTCAAAGAAGCCATGCTTGTGTGGTGCTTATATACCCTGTGTAAATGTTTAATGATGTACCTATTTGCGTTGTAAATAGTGTTCAGGTGTGCTTTATTAGCAATTAATATTATTGCAATGTGTATTAGGTGTGTGAATTTGCGCATGCTCATTTTGAGTTGGTATTTGTGGAATGTGTAGAATGCGATGATGTCATAGTGGTCGTTTTCTCTAACATTGTCCAATAGTATTCTTTTTAAATGTGAATTTGCGATGGTGTGTTCTTTGTGAAGTGTTGTATATGTATGTTTATCCTAATATATAGTGATATTGAATATGATCTTTTTTCTAATGTATGTATATCATTTTTAATCCTTGTTGTTATTTAGCGATTTTCCGCATCTTAAAGTATATGCGTATTCCCCGTATAAAAATTTTATTAAAACATCCCCCGCTTGTGAATGTGTAATGCTTGTGTGATTTGTTGATTGATTGTTGTTGTGACATTTGCGGCGTGTTATTGTTGTGCATGATGTGGTATGCGTCATATGACTGAGCTGTGCGTATTCTCGCGAGATCGAGTGTTAGGTGAAAAAAGCTATTTTTTTGCTTTCCCATTGATCTCTATGGGAGACTGTCTTACGCGGGCAGTATTACGCGTGTGACATACACGCGTTAGGAGCATCGTTAGATGGTCTTATTTTAACTCTAAATACCGGAGTCAAACAATGCCGTGCGTTAGACATAAAACACGCGTGGCGTTAACAGCCCTTTTACCGCCGAACTCTAAATCTAGGCCAGTATATGCTGTGAGCCTCACACACAGGCTGACAGCCAGGCAAATGCAAATACAAAAAAAAAAAAACGACTGAAGTTCTAGCCCTAAAAAGGGCTTTTTGGGCTGAAGTTCTAGCCCTAAAAAGGGCTTTTTGGGGTGCTGTCCTTACAGCAGAGATTAGATGAGTCCTTCAGGACTGTAGTGGACACTAAATACACTAGCCTAGCTATCTATTTCCCTATAATGTCAGCAGCAGCAACACTAAACCTCCTCTCACTAAGAAAGCAGGATCGTAATGAATCTAAAATGGCTGCTGCTTGGCTCAAATGTGTCTGAAGGCTGTGAGATACAGGGTCAAAGTTTCCTCAATGATGACGAATAGGGGGCGGATTGAACATCGCATATGTTCGCCCGCAGCGGCGAACGCGAACAAGCTATGTTCGCCGGGAACTGTTCTCCGGCGAACTGTTCGCGACATCACTATTCTTGAACAGAAGGTCATTCCTATTGATTTGTCTAGCAGAGGCGAGAGCCTTATGAACTTTTCGTTTGGAATAGTCACGTTTCAGAAATATATATATATATATGTCTATTTATGTTTACATATGTATTAATGTATTTATATGTGTATATACTATATGTCTGTAAATACATATAAAAACATTAATATATATGTTATATATAAGTGCATTGGAGCCTTTTCCCGTTAAGTAGATGAAAACATGTACAAGCATATTTATGCAATATTCATATTTAATAAACTTTTTAATTATGTGTTTACTGCAAATATTTCACATTCCAATATTCTGCACATAACAGTATATGTTTTAAGTATTTCTAAATAGATATTCCTATTTCCTATATAAATCTGTATATATCTACATCTACAGTGGGGCAAAAAAGTATTTAGTCAGCTACCAATTCTGCAAGTTCTCCCACTTAAGAAGATGAGAGAGGCCTGTAATTTTCATCATAGTTATACCTCAACTATGAGAGACAAAATGTGGAAACAAATCCAGACAATCACATTGTCTGATTTGGAAAGAATTTATTTGCATATTATGGTGGAAAATAAGTATTTGGTCACCTACAAACAAGCAAGATTTCTGACTCTCACAGACCTGTATCTTCTTCTTTAAGAGGCTCCTCTGTCCTCCACTCATTACCTGTATTAATGGCACCTGTTTGAACTTGTTATCAGTATAAAAGACACCTGTCCACAACTTCAAACAGTCACACTCCAAACTCCACTATGGTGAAGACCAAAGAGCTGTCGAAGGACACCAGAAACAAAATTGTAGACCTGCACTAGGCTGGGAAGACTGAATCTGCAATAGGCAAGCAGCTTGGTGTGAAGAAATTAACTGTGGGAGCAATAATTAGAAAATGGAAGACATACAAGACCACTGATAATCTCCCTCGATCTGGGGCTCCACGAAAGATCTCACCCCATGAGGTCAAAATGGTCACCAGAATGGTGATCAAACATCCCAGAACCACACGGGGGGACCTAGTGAATGACCTGCAGAGAGCTGCGACCAACGTAACAAAGGCTACCATCAGTAACACACTACGCCGCCAGGGACTCAGATCCTGCAGTGCCAGACATGTCCCCCTGCTTAAGCCAGTACATGTCCGGGCCCGTCTGAAGTATGCTAGAGAGCATTTGAATGATCCAGAAGCGGATTGGGAGAATGTCATATGGTCAGATGAAACCAAAGTAGAACTGTTTGGTATAAACACAACTCGTCGTGTTTGGAGGAGAGAGAATGCTGAGTTACAACCAAAGAACACCATACCTACTGTGAAGCATGGGGGTGGCAACATCATGCTTTGGGGCTGTTTCTCTGCAAAGGTAACAGGACGACTGATCAGTGTATATGAAAGAATGAATGGGGCCATGTATCGTGAGATTTTGAGTGCAAACCTCCTTCCATCAGCAAGGGCATTTAAGATGAAACGTGGCTGGGTCTTTCAGCATGACAATGATCCCAAACACACCACCTGGGCAATGAAGGAGTGGCTTCGTAAGAAGCATTTCAAGGACCTGGAGTGGCCTAGCCAGTCTCCAGATCTCAACCCCATAGAAAACCTTTGGAGGGAGTTGAAAGTCCATGTTGCCCAGCGACAGCCCCAAAACATCACTGCTCTAGAGGAGATCTGCATGCAGGAATGGGCCAACATACCAGCAACAGTGTGTGACAACCTTGTGAAGACTTACAGAAAACGTTTGACCTCTGTCATTGCCAACAAAGTATATATAACAAAGTATTGAGATGAAATTTTGATATTGACCAAATACTTATTTTCCACCATAATTTGCAAATAAATTCTTTCCAAATCAGACAATGTGATTGTCTACATTTGTTTCCACATTTTGTCTCTCATAGTTGAGGTATACCTATGATGAAAATTACAGGCCTCTCTAATCTTCTTAAGTGGGAGAACTTGCACAATTGGTGGCTGACTAAATACTTTTTTGCCCCACTGTATATATAATCATATATATATATATATATATATATATATACACACACAGAGAAATGCACTATATATACTGGGGCCGACTGATAAGTCAGGCAAATAGGCCCTGGCCCGAGGGCCCGGCCTCTTAAAGGGGCCCCATGCATAATACTGAGGCTGCATTTTTTTTTCTATTAAAAATATGTATGTTTTTTTTATTATTTTGCCTTGAATAATTTTTTGGCGTGTGGGGGGGAGGGGGGCCTCACATGTGCGGCCGGTGTCGTGTATAAGTAACCAAATTCTTTAAGTATTTTTTACCTTTTACCGCACTTTGCCACTAGAACTGCAAAAATTATATGACTGACAGTTTACAGTACAATAAGTCTGCGGTTTTAGCGCTTTGGGGCGAAGCTTCTGTCATTTTCCACCAATAGCAATTGTAAGGAGGCGGAGTGTAAGCTAGGGACAGCATTTTTATCCTCAGTGTAGCCATCAGTGTTCGCGCCTTCACAGGTTCTCCCGATACTTTGCTTAGGCACATCAGGAGTATAGTTGTTAATCCTAGGGGGCGGAGATCTGCATGACAAACTCGCTGGATTGTTTGTAACACTTCCCGTGCACAGCACATCCCTGACCCCTGAACACAAACAGCGCTGACCCGGAAGAGCAAGGCATTTAAATGGAGGATTGCCAACCCAGCCTAGCTATCTGGTTGCAACTGGAGCTGTGTCTTGTGTGCCATCATCATACTGCTAACAAAAGGTGAGCTGCGGCGGTCTGACCCAGTCTGCCTTTCTCCACGTGATGGCTGTGGCTTTGTTATAGGTGCTAGTGGCAGGTGGTGATGGCGAGTTGTCCTGTCAGCCCTGGCCACTGGATTAGTATTGCTGCTGGCCAGTGGCCCCAGATGTCTTCAGGTAAGTCAGAAGACAAATGCAGCACTTAACTATCTGCAAATCATGGTACTTTTATTCATCTCTGGCTGTTGGAAGTCCAAGATTTATTACTATTAATGGTGTAAAAAAATAAATTTACATATATGTGAGCAGAATAATTACAGGTGGGGTTTTATCATTTTTATTATCAGTGGTGTGTGGTTTAGTTATTGCTTAATGACTACTCATTATTAAGAAGTGGGATGTTTTACATATCAGTAGTTACTGGATGGATGTGTTTTTTTTAGAATCATTGTGTGGTTTGTATATTACCAGATAGCACTCCTTGTATATAAGGTAGGTGTTATTTCTCTTCTGGTGTTAGGGAATTGGTTAAAAGGGGACTTTGCATTGTGGGGTATTTTTTTTATACATATTTTTAACCTTAATTACATGCTGCATGAATCAGATCCAATTGATTCAGTCACTGAACTCCTTTCTTTGAGCTGTAGACTACCAGGTGACAACATACAGTACATTGCTATCTCACAGTGCTCTCCTCAGTACTTCCTGCATTTTGCCATCACCTGCATTAAACCTAGCTTTGCTGCCAGTCACACTAAAAAAGCATTCCATCTGCTCTGTTCAAACCCTCCCTGCTCTTTTGAAAATTCCCTGACCAGTCTAGAGCAATAGATTTCAACATAAGCCACAGACCACACAAGAGCTTCCTCAATATAAATATAAACAACTTTTCACTTTTGTTTCTTGAGCATCACCAATGGCTTCTTGCTAGCTCCAGTACATTATGGTCTCATGTCATTATGTACCAGTAACCAGCCAAGCAATAAGTGATTTGCTATTGCTCCACTTGTTATTATATTGGCTTGGCTGGTAGCTGGTTACTGGTACATAATAACATGAGACCATACTGTACTGAAGGAGCTATCAAGAAGCCATTAGTAATGCTCAAGAAATACTGTGAATTCTTTTTTTTTTTTATATTGAGGAAGCCGAAGCTCTTCTGTGGATCATGTTGAAAGATACTGATCTAGACAGGTCAGGGCATTTTCAAAAGAGCTGGGTTTGAACAGAGCAAATGGTGTTTTTTTTTAGTGTGATCAATGCTAAATGGATGAGGGCCTGCTTAATACCCACCTTCCTCCATTTATATTGCTCTTATGGGGCAATGACCATGCATTTACTTATACAAAGCAGTCAAACAGTTTGTAATTATTACCATATAACTGGTTAGTATAAGTCAGACGAGACATTCGATTGAAGTTCAAACAAGGTATTCTAGCTATGGATAAACTTTGTACTTCTTGGAGGTCGACTATTGAAACGATTGATACAGTGAAGATTGTAGTCAGCCTCTCTTAGGCTTCTAGTTATCCTATATCAGTGGGTTGGAAAGAATCTCATGTAAAATTAATCAATAATTTCTATCTAACGCCAGCTAAATTATCCAGATTCTATCCAGAACAAGGTGCAGCCTGCTATAGATGTTCATGCCCTTGTGCGGATCTGGCTCATATGTTATGGTTTTGTCCAAAGATTCGACAGTTGTGGTATAAAATACAATTTTGGGTAAATAGGGTTTTAAAGGTATCACACTCCCTTTCTCTAGAAGACATTATTTTTTTGGTTACTGATGTTAGATTGAATATAGATAGACGCATAGTTAATACTATCATACTTACCACTAGACACATTATTTTTAAGAACTGGATGTCTGTTAAAGCTCCTAGTTTGGCCTCTATATTGAAAGGTATTAGAGAACAAATTATTTATGAATCATTTCATCTACAACATGTAAAGGAGTCCAGAATCAAATTTTTTTTGATTGGATGGGCCTCCGTGATTGCAACATTCCCAACTCCAGTCCAGAAGCAAATTTTGTCCCCCTTCCTTTCTTCGATCAACTTTGCAGAACTGGTGATACTGGGAACATTCCCTCATACATGGATAAGGAATTATAGAGAGGGTTAAAAGCCCAGTGGACCCTGCAATGGCGGGGTTGGGGTGAGGATTATCAATCTGAGGGGGGGGGGGTCGGGGTCCCCTTTTTCCCTTTTTTTTTTTCTCTCTTCTTTGCTTTCTTTCTTTCTTTTTCTTTTTTCTCTTCAGGTCTTTCTTCCACGGTGTTACAATACACCCTTGGTCTATCTTTGGAATAATTAGGAAATCTATAATATATAGTATTGCAACACTAAAATTGATTAGGAAATGTTATAAAAGCTGCTTTATGGTAATACTATAGTAGAGATGATGTTAGTTGCTGTCTTGTGTACATATATGTTTTGGATTTATTTTTGACTTACCTTTTTATGTATGATGTTGGAATACATATATATGGAAGTTTTTATGTTACAATGTACCTTGTGTGGCTCAAGACAGTATGACATTATGTGATGATTTGTTTTTTCCTTAATAAAAAGAATTATTTAAAAAAAAATTAAAAAAAATGTGTGTTAGTATGGTGGTAAGGGTAGAAGAGAGGGAGGGGAGTAGCTATGAGGGGATAGGGTCAAGGGGACAGGAAGTGAGGTGAGAGCGCAGTATAAGTGCAGAAACTTCTTCCTCAGTAACAGGGGAGAAATAACTAAGTTTATGGCTATGTGGGTTATGGTTGATTGCAAGCATTTGAGGGGGTGAGAGAATGGAAGTATGTTGAGAGCTGATTTAGTTTCTGATGGAGTCGATTTTGTCATTGAAGTGGCTAGCAAAGTCTTTCTTCATCAATTAGCTATGGACCATGGTAACATGTAAACAATGACAATATTATTTGAATTCCAGCTGTTCAAAAATGCTTTAATGCAGAATTTTAAGGTGTGTTCATTTTTTTTTTGAATATAACTTCTAAAAATAGCTTTTCCTTAACACCTTAGCACACATATGTATGGACTGTAATTCCTTCAGTTTTGTTTACTTTTTCTAGTTAACAAAGATACATTTATTCCTTCTGGATCCCTTTTATAGTTTCTTCCTAAAAGACTGACGCTCAAAAGTGGTTTGGAAGATATATTAGGGAGACTCACAAGACGTCCATCTTTCAATACCTAGAGTGAAGGAAAGAAAGAGTTATTAGAAGCAAATATTGCACATTGTATCAATTTAATACTACATTTCAAATGTTTCTGTCTCTGCTGTCCGTTGCTCTTAGGCTTTTCTTTTCTGCTTCTTTTCTACCTCATTTGCATATTTTTTAGTTCTCTCTACCTAAAATATCAGCATCCTGAATTTCTTTCCAATGGCATGGAGAGTCCACAAATCCATTCAATTACTAGTGGGAATTCAACTCCTGGCCACCAGGTGGAGGCAAAGAACACCCCAGCAAAGCTTCAAGTATCCTCACATTTCCCACAATCCTCAGTAATTCTTTGCCTGTGTAACATTGTAGGTGCGAAGAAGGTGTCTGAAGAAATCAAGTTGTTAATCCTTTAATGGGTACCTTTCCCTGCAAGCAAGGATTGGGGTTATGCTGTGTCCATGTAATTCTCTTTAGCTAGAGTAATGGTGGCTTATAGCAGTTGGAAGACGACAAGGTGGTCTTTGCTTACCTTCCAACATTTTTGCTACCCCTATATAGAAAACCAGGGTTGGTTACTCTGTTTTTTCTTTATCTACAGATCTATGTCAGTGAGAATTCTGTCACACCTGTTTGCTGTACCTGCTCTACAGCAGATCCAAAGGTAAGTGATTTTACCTTCTAGGTGAGAAGGAGGCAGCACTTAAGGGTTCCTTGTTTTAAAAACAAAAATAGATACTTAGAGAACAAGGTGGATCCTTATGGGACTGAATATCCCTTTTAAAGATTGGGGATTTCGTGGGCAGCAGTTCAAGGCACTGTTCTGCCATTTGAAGGCTTTTTTATTTTGGCTATCAGGATTTGTTTGCACAAGTTTACCTTTTATTTTGTTTGGGTAATATCTCTTTAAGGAAGTTGTTGGCAGTTCTTTTTACTGCATCTCACTTTTGAATTTGCCATTATGTGACCTCTCAGTTACTTCCTGAGTGCTGAAGGTTTGTTTCTAGCCGGCTTCTTGGAAGCCAGATTTTCAAGGGGACAGAATGGATTTTCTGGATTCTGGATTTTCTGGATTAAAGTTCTAGGTTTTTTTCTGCATGTCGCTTCTCTCTGATGTTTGAAGCTTTATAGGATCTGCAGTTTGAACAGGATTGTTTTATCTGCTGGTGTGGATTGGATACCTGGTTACCGGTTGGGTAAGTCTCTCCAGCATGGCTGGGGTGTAGAGGTGCCAGTTTTAAGAATTATTTATCTATGCTTAGAAATGTATTCTAATTATTTACATAGAAATTAGAGTATAAGGGAAATTAAGGGCGCCAATCCCAAGCCTTTTCTGTCATTTGATAAATGTCTTTATTGTGGAGATACCCAGGTTATACCTCCTGTGCAATTTTGTTTCCCCTTGATTTATTAAGGTTTTATTACCTAAAGATAAGGATTCCTTATCTGAGCCTTCTTTTTTTCTCAAGATAATGCTGTTCAGGGGTTGTCTCAGCTTTCTTCTAACATTTCCAAGTCTTTGATAGATTCACATACAGTGCCCTGCGGTTCCTCTCAGTCAGTCTCTGGGAGTGTTTGTTTGACTAAAGATTTTGTTGCACAGTTGACTTCTGCAGTTTCTGCAGCCCTAAGTGCTTTACCTAGTTCTGGTAAAAGGAAGAGGAAATCTAAGAACATTTCTATGGGTTCTGATTCTGCCAAGACTGATTTGGTTAGTCTTTCTCAATTATCTAGAAAGGATCATTTCTCTGCAACTTCTGAGGGCGAGATCTCTGATTCGGAATCTGCAGTTCCTAGTACAGTAGATTCTGAGGTTAATTTTAGATTTAAACTGGAGCATCTCCATCTACTTTTGAAGGAGGTTTTAGGTACTTTGGATGACTCTAAAACAATTGCAGAGGCTCCTAAAAAAACTAATAAACTGAATAGTGTTTTTGATGTTAAACCTAAATCTGTGGAGGTTTTTCCTGTTCAAGATCACATGTCTGACATTATATCGCAGGAATGGGAGAAGCTGGGTGTTCCTTTTAACCCGTCTCCTGTGTTTAAAAGGATGTTTCCCTTGACTGATTCAGTGCGAGATTTGTGGCGCATTTTTACTAGGGTAGAGGGCACTGTGTATCTACCTTAGCAAAGAGAACTACTATTCATCTTGAGGATAGTTTCTCATTTAGAGACCCTATGGATAAAAAACTGGAGGGTTATTTAAGAAATATGTTTCTTCATTAGGGTTTGCAGTGGCAACCAGTTGCTAGTATTGTGACAGTTGCTGGTGCAGCCTCTTATTGGTGTGACTCATAGCCTGATCTAATTTCAGCGGAGACTACTATAGAGGAGATCAAGCACAGGATCAAGGCTCTAAAGCTGGCTTATACTTTTATCTGTGATGCAAGTTGTTAGGCTGGGAGCCAAGATTTCTAGTTTTGTGATACTAGCCCGCAGAGCCCTTTGGTTAAAGTCTTGGTCTGCGGATGTGACTTCCAAATCCAAGCTTCTGTCTCTACCTTTTAAGGGTAAGACTTTATTTGGTCCTGGTCTAGCAGAGATCATTTCCATGGTTACTGGTGGAAAAGGAGTTTTTTTACCACAGGATAAGAAGAATAGACCCAAGGGTCATCAGACTTCTAATTTTCGTTCCTTTCGTAACTTTAGGGGTCAGAAATATTCCTCATCTTCTAAATCTGAGCAAGCCAAGACTTCATGGAGAGCTAGCCAGCCCTGGAATAAGGGTAAGCAACCCAGAAAGCCTTCCGCTGATGCTAAGTTAGCATGAAAGGGCCACCCTGAATCCAGTTCTGGATCAGGTTATGGGCAGGCTTTCCTTCTTTCAGCAGGCTTGGATTCGCGACATTCCAGATCCTTGTGCAGTGGATGTAGTCTCCCAGGGATACAGGATAGGATTCAAGTCTTGTCCCCCCAGGGACAGATTTCTATTATCAAGATTATCCTGTAAACCAGATAAAGAGAGAGGCCTTCTTAAACTGCATAAGGGATCTGTCCTCTCTGGAAGTAATTATCCCAGTTCCTCTAGCAGAACAGAGTCATGGATTTTATTCAAATCTTTTAGTGGTTCCCAAAAAGGAAGGAACTTTTCGACCCATTCTAGGCCTCAAGTCTCTCAACAAGTTTCTCAAGATAGAGACTATTCGTTCTATTCTCCCTCTAGTTCAGGAGGGTCAATTTATGACCAACATAGACCTAAAGGATGCGTATCTTCCTGTGCCTATCCACAGGGAACATTTCAAGTTCCTGAGGTTTGCTTTTTTGGATTAACATTTCCAATTTGCAGCCCTTCCCCTTTTGGCCTCGCCACTGCTCCTCAAATCTTTACAAAAGTACTAGGGGCTCTTTTGGCTGTGGCCAAATCTCTAGGGTTTGCGGTGGCTCCTTACCTGGACAATATCTTGGTTCAAGCTCCATCTTTTCAGTTAGCAAGATCCCATACAGATTATCTGTTAGCCATTCTCCGTTTTCACGGGTGGAAGGTGAATTTAGGGAAAAGTTCCTTGGTGCCAAGAACCAGGGTATGTTATCTGGGGACAATCATAGATTCAGTATCTATGAAGATTTTTTTTGACAGAGGTCAGAAAATTCAAGCTTCTGGAGGCCTGTCATTCTCTTCAGTCCTCTGTTTGTCTATCAGTGGCAGTATGCATGGAAGTAATTGGTCTCATGGTGGCATCCATGGACATTATTCAATTTGCTGGCTTCCATCTGCGACCTCTACAGTTATGTATGCTTAGTCAATGGAACGTAGACCACTCGGAACTCTCTCAGAGGATAGTTTTAGACTCTCAGACAAGGATTTCTCTGTCTTAGTGGATCTCCTAAGACCATTTGTCTCAGGGAACTTGTTTCCTGAGACCTTCTTGGGAGATTGTGACCACAGATGCCAGCCTGTTAGGCTGGGGAGCAGTTTGGAGGTTCCTAAGAGCTCAGGGACTTTGGACTCAGGAGGAGTCTGCTTTCCCTATAAATATCCTAGAATTGAGAGCAATGCTCAATACACTAACAGCTTGGCCTCAACTGAGTTTAGTCCGGTTTATTAGATTCCAATCGGACAACATAACTTTGGTGGCGTATATTAACCACCAAGGAGGAACTCAGAGCTTGTTAGCTATGAAGGAGGTGACTCGCATTCTTCAGTGGGCAGAGTTTCACAATTGTCATCTCTCTGCTATTCATATCCCAGTGGTTGACAACTAGGAAGCGGATTATCTAAACAGGCAGACATTTCATCCGGGGGAATGGGCTTTCCATCCGGAAGTTTTCTCAATGTTAACCCTCAAATGGGGAGTTCCGGAGCTGGATATGATGGCATCTCATCTAAATAGCAAGCTTCCAAAATACGGAGCAAGATCAAGAGATCCTCAAGCAACTCTCATAGACGCCCTGGCAGTACCATGTGATTTTGGTCTAATTTATCTGTTTCCTCTGGTTGCCTTCCTTCCTCGGGTGATAGCTCGTATCAAACAGGAGCAGACTTTGGTGATTCTAATAGTTCCAGTGTGGCCTCGCAGAACTTGGTTTGTGGACCAAGTGAAAGATGTTGTAATTTCCCCCATGGAAATTGCCTCTGAGGAAGGATCTTCTACTTCAGGGTCCCTTCCTCCATCCGAACTTAGTCTCTCTGAAGCTGACTGCTTTGAGTTTGAACGCTTAGTCTTGTCCAGACAAGGTTTTTCTGTGAAGGTTATTTAAACTATGAATCCAGCTCATAAGCCTGTTACTCGCAAGAATTACTACAAGGTATGGCGTAAATACCTACATTGGTGTGGATCTAGGGGTCTTTCTTGGAGTCTGGTGAGAATTACCCATATTCTGTACTTTCTTCAGGAGGGACTGGAGAAGGGTTTATCATTTAGTACCCGAAAGGGTCAGATTTCGGCTCTGTCGATTCTTCTACAGAAGCGTCTGGCAATTTTAACAGATATTCATTTTTTGTCCAGGCTTTGGTTAGAATCAGGCCTGTATTTAGGTCAATTGCTCATCCTTGGAGTTTTAATATGGTTCATAAAGGTCTGCAGCAGGCTCCATTTAAGCCTTTGCATTCTGTTGATATTAAGTTATTGTCCTGAAATGTTTTGTTTCTGCTGGCAATTTCCTCTGCCCGTAGAGTTTCTGAGCTTTCGGCTCTACAGTGTGATTCTCCTTATCTTATTCTTTATGCGGATAAGGCTGTTTTCCGTACTAAATTAGGATTCCTAAATAAGGTGGTTTCGGAAAGCAATATTAACCAAAAAATTGTTGTTCCTTCATTTTGTCATAATCCTTCCTCTAAGAAGGAGCAGTTGCTGCACAATCTGGATGCTATGTGTGCTTTAAAGTTCTATTTACAGGCTACGAAAGATTTTCGGCAATCTTCTGCTCTTTTTGTTGTCTTTTCTTGTAAACGGAGGGGTCAGAAGGCCACTTCATCTACTCTCTCCTTATGGTTGAGAAGAGTTTTTCAATTGGCTTATAAGACATCTGGACAGCAGCCTCCAGCGAAGATTACGGTGCACTCAATTAGGGCTGTCTCTTCCCACTAGTAATTGAATGGATTCATGGACTCTCCATGCCATTGGAAAGAAAACATCATTTATGCTTACCTGATAAATTATTTTCTTTTCTGGAATGGAGAGTCCACTTCCCGCCCTTATTTTAAGATGGCTTTTTGTCATTTTCTAAACCTCAGGCACCTCTATACCCTTTGTGTCTTCTCTTTCCACAATTCCTTGGCTGGATGACTGGGGATTGTGGGTTATGGGAGGATACTTGAAGCTTTGCTAGGGTGTTCTTTGCCTCCACCTAGTGGCCAGGAGTTGAATTCCCACAAGTAATTGAATGGATTTGTGTACTCTCCATGCCAGGAAAGAAAATAATTTATCAGGTAAGCATAAATAATGTTTTCTCAATATTTGTGAAGTTTTGCAACTACACCCACATCCACACTAATCTATCTATTGGCAGGACTCGAACAGTATCACTGTAATTTACCAGCCCTGGTAAAACAGATTACTAGCCGGGAAATAAACACCACTTGACCACTCAATTGATAAAAAAAGACATTTTTTTTCACTTGCCCTCTGTAAAAGACCAGGCTAGTGAGAAATTCCATGAATGATTATACATTGCTTATGTTTATACTTGCATTTTTAGCAATATTCATTGTAAATTTAGATTTCTAAATAAAGTAGCCATCTTTCCTAAGGAAAAATGCTGTTCTTAATAATTAGCAACATCATTAATTCATATATATCCAGATATCTCACAGAGGATTTCTAGGATAAGGAGGTGAAGGGGACTGGTATAGAGTGGCCCACAAATGGCTTGAAGCAGCAAAAAGGAGGGATGTGGCCTATGCTATGGGTGGGGTGTGACATTGAGGGGTTGGGTAGAGTCAGCGTGCGTAGTGTGTGGAGCAAGGACAGACCCTGGAGACTGAGACATTTGCCCTAATGGGGAGACAGTGGGAAGCTCTCCTAACCTGTGACAGTAACACAAGATTAAAGGGACAGTCTACATGGTAGTCATCTTAAAGTCTTACCTTAGATTGAGTGGCAAATAGCCTCCTGCACCCTTTCTTTATCATTCAGCAGTAAAACAGTTATTTTGATATTAATATTGTTTCTGGCCAGTTTGAAATGGCTGCAAAGCTCCACCCACTGATGACATCACAATCTGGGCTGCATATTGCTTTCAATTACAAAAGGCTCACTAGTTGGATTCAACTGTCAATGCAATTCAGCATAGTGCATAGATGCAGCCCAGATCGTGATGTCATTGGTGGGTGGAGCTTGGCAGCCATTTCAAACTCAGAAACTATATTCATGTTAAAATAACTTTTTTACCATTCCTGCTGCATGATATAGAAAGGTTTGCAGGAGAGTATGTGCAGCTTAATCTAAGGTAAGACTTTAAGATGACTAAGGTGTAGACTGTCTCTTTAAGGAAGATTGGAAAGTGCATCAATTGCATTATTATAAATTCTATAAAAACCTAACATTCTCAGAAACTAACGCTGTTACTGTTGATTTAAATTCATCATTATTATTGACCCAAATTATATCTGTGTAAAATAATGGAACAGGCTTAATAAAATATCAGAATTCTGTTCTAATATATGTACCTTAAACATTCCAGGAGCCAAAGTAACCTCACTAAGCAGCACCTCAGGAAATACATGGGAACTTGCAAAAGTACCACTGAGAGAAAATGACTCAAATTTGGTTGATGACGTTTCTTCATCTCCGGTGCAATTATCCACATTTTTACACTTCAATAATGTACAAACCTAAAACCAAAATACATGTGTTTCAAAACATATTAAATCATATTGCAAATTGTAATATAAATCAAATGCTTATTCAGTTTTTAAATAGAAAACCATTCCAATCCATAAATTTGCCCTTAGAAATTTGATTTTGGGTTTCAGTTTCTAAACCATTCCAATCCAACTGAAGAGTTATAATTTGAATTTTGTAAATCCACAAATTATGCATATAAAAATGATATGAAAATCTGGTTAAAAACATGAAAAGCTATAAGAAACAAACTTTTCACAGGATTCTCAATGTGATTTGAACCAAAACAAATGTAGCCAAAGTAAAAATAAAATATGACAAATAATTGAGTAAGCATTACCTATTTTTTGATTGAAGGTTAATTTATTTTATCCATTTGTCTTAATTCACGATGTGTGATATTGACAATTTCATATAATTTTGCATCATTTTATAAAAAATAAAAAATAAATCCAGAGGTTTAATTGCTAATATAAATTGACAATCTGATGATCATATTTTAGTTATGTGCATGCTTCATGGATTAAAAATATGTTTTTTTAAGTTATATTTGAATCATTTACAGGTGCACTTCAAGTGGACTGGAAATTATTGGTAAAAAATAGTCAAATACCCAAAACAGAAATTGAAAAAAATCACAAAAATTACGAGTTATAACGATATATATGAATCCCTTCCATATTACACAATTATAAAAATGACATTGATCTTTAGATTTTATAGTATATAGGGGCAGCAACTAAGGAGCCATACAAGAATAACCAAGAACAATGCATCAGACTACTGTATCCTTTTTTTAGAGGTAGAACCTTATGCTATGATTTTGCTTTTTATTTTCATATTCAAAAGTGGCTAATCAGAGAAGAAAAGGATGGACAGTCTAAGAATAAACAGACCTACTAATATAGACCCGTTTATTTTTTCACTTCTATATCCTTTTAAAGACACAAACGCCTAGATTAGGAGTCTTGCGTTAGCCTTAAAAAGCAGCGTTGAAGTTCAATCCTATTAACTGATCCAATCAGCCAATAGGATTGAGCTGGCATTCTATTGGCTGATTGGATCAGCCAATAGAATGCAAGCTCAATCCTATTGGCTGATTGCATCAGCCAACAGGTTTTTTTCTACCTAAATTCCGATTGGCTGATAGAAGCGCCATCTTGGATGACGTCACTTAAAGGAACCGTCATTTAGTAAGAAGATGTCGAAAGAAGAGGATGCTCCGTGTCGGATGTCTTGAAGATGGACCCGCTCCGCACCAGATGGATGAAGATAGAAGATGCCATCTGAATGAAGACTTCTGCCCGTCTGGAGGACATCTTCTTCCTGGCTTGGATGAAGACTTCTGCCCGTCTGGAGGACCACTTCACCCGGCATCGTTGAGGACTTCAACTCGATTGGGTGAAGACTTCTCAAGGTAGGGTGATCTTCAAGGGGTTAGTGTTTTATGGTAGGGTTGGGTGTGAGGTTGGTGGGTTTTAATGTTGGGGGGGTATTGTATTTTTTTTACAGGTAAAAGAGCTGATTACTTTGGGGCAATGCCCTGCAAAAAATTGTAATTTAGTATAGGGTAGGGCTTTTTTTATTTTGGGGGGCTTTTTTATTTTATTAGGGGGATTAAATTAGGTGTAATTAGTTTAAAAAACTTATAATTATTTTATTATTTTCTGTAATTTAGTGTTTGCTTTTTTTTCGTACTTTAGAAAATTGTATTTAATTATTCTATTGTATTTAGTTTAGGGAATTAATTTAATTATAGTGTAGTGTTAGGTGTAATTGTAACTTAGGTTAGGTTTTATTTTACATGTAAATTTGACTTTATTTTAACTAGGTAGCTATTAAATAGTTAATAACTATTTAATAACTATTCTACCTAGTTAAAATAAATACAAAGTTGCCTGTAAAATAAAAAATAAATCCTAAGCTAGCTACAATGTAACTATTTATAAGTAAGCATTTAGTTTTAAATAGGAATAATTTAGTTAATTGTAGTTATTTTATTTAGATTTATTTAAATTATATTTAAGTTAGGGGGTGTTAGGGCTAGGGTTAGACTTAGGTTTAGGGGTTAAGAACTTTTATATAGTGGCGGCGACGTTGGGGGCGGCAGATTAGGGTTAATAAATATAATGTAGGTGTCGGCGATGTTGGGGGCAGCAGATTAGGGGTTAATAAGTATAATGTAGGGGGCGGCGGTGTCCGGAGCGGCAGATTAGGGGTTAATAATATAATGTAGGCGCCGGCGATGTCGGGGGCGGCTGATTAGGGGTTAATAAGTGTAAGATTAGGGGTGTTTAGACTTGGGGTTCATGTTAGGGTATAAGGTGTAGACATAAATTTTATGTCCCCATAGGAATCAATGGGGCTGCGTTAGGAGCTTTTTGCTGCTTTTTTGCAGGTGTTAGGTTTTTTTTTCAGCCGGCTCTCCCCCATTGATTCATATGGGGAAATTGTGCACGAGCACGTTTTGCCAGCTCACCGCTACCGTAAGCAGCGCTGGTATTGAGGTGAGATGTGGAGCAAAATTTTGCTCTCCGCTCACTTTTCTGCAGCTAACGCTGGGTTTCTAAAAACCCGTAATACCAGCGTTGTCTGTAGGTGAGCAGTGAGGGAAAACTGCTCATTAGCACCGCACCCCTGTTACCGCAAAACTCGTAATCTAGGTGAAAGATTTTTTGGCATGAAGGGGTTGAGTAAAAGCTGCTTATATTCATATTGGAACTAGCCAGAAATGCTGTACAGCTACATTATACATGTTAAGTAGCTGTTTGATGGATGGAAGCTTTCATGAAAAAAAGGTTAATTCAGTGCAGGATTTTGGAAAAACTATCATACATTTTAAAAATACCACTTAAAGGGACAGTAAAATCAAAATTAAGCTTTCATGATTCAGATAGGGCATGCAATTTTAAACAACTTTCCAATTTACTTTTATCATCAAATTTTCTTTGTTATCTTGGTATTCTATGTTGAAAGCTAAACCTAGGTAGGCTCATATGCAAATTGATAAGCCCTTGAAGGCCGCCTCTTATCTCAGGGCATTTTGACTGTTTTTCACAGCTAGAGGGCGTTAGTTCATGTGTACCAGATAGATAACATTGTGCTCATGCATGTGGAGTTACCTGGGAGGCTGCACTAATTGGCTAAAGTGCAAATCTGTCAAAAGAACTAAAATAAGGGGGCAGTGTGCAGAGGCTTAAATACAAGGTAATTACAGAGGTAAAAAGTGTATTAACATAACAATGTTGCATATGCAAAACTGGGGAAAGGGTAATTAAGAGATTATCTATCTTTTTAAACAAAAAAAATTCTGGAGTAGAGGGGCTTGGCTTGGTGGCAGCCATGCTAGGACACAATTGATAAAGCTCTCTGAACATTCCTACTATTTCAACAATTATCTATGCTGATATATACCATTGAGCCTTTTAATAAGGGTTCCGAGCAATTTCAAACTGAGGTGACTCTAGCATACTGTGTGGATCATTGCTGCATCTTCAGAGAGCTGAAATAATCAGCCGAGAATCTCCGTGCTGACTTTTCCTAGAGGTCTCATCAACCCTCCCCCCTGGCCGCTGGGGTTAGAGTGGCTGTGGATCAATCTTTCATACCTATTTTACCTAAAGCAACTTTATTGATCTCACAAACGCTATCAGAGATCCATGTGGTCATGGGGGCAACAACATAACTAAGATGGCGGAGGGATGGGATGATCTCCGGCAGCATACAACACTCCATTCTGAAGAAAATACCCACTTACCATGAAGCAGACAAGAGTCAGTACTTTCTTCTGCAGCCTGAAAAGTGCGATGCAAAGTTGGGCCTCATGCCAGCTGAACTGACATCAGGGACTCACCAAAACAAAGACGAAGTAGATAATGCAGCGCAACAAAAAACCCTCCCACTAATTCCTTCCATGCTGAAGCTCAGGCTGGTGTGGCCGGCCACCTAACATACGGCAATGCTTATACAATATGAGAAGTGTGAGCGTTAGGGCTCCCGACAGCCTAATACAAGCTATGGCTCCAAACGTATTGTGAGACACGGGACATATATCGCTTTGGAATCGTTCACTTACAATGTCTTTAGCTGCTTGAACCCACCTGCACAGTGGAGGACTTTATCTCATTGGTCCCTGAATATATCTCCCAATGTAGGCTTGTGCCTTCCGGCTCCTGAAAGGACTGGTGTTGGCTAAGTTGTTATTTTGATAGCTAGAGCAACATGACACTATCCTGCTATATGTCGGTAGTGTATAAAGTTGCTGTTTATAAGAGAGGCTCTCAGACTCCAGTTGCAGTTTTAACAAATTTATTAAAAGAACATCTTATAACAGAATGCATAAACTTCAGCTCTTGTTACAGTTAATGTCTGTGTAGCTGCCTTACTCATCAACTAACTATTTCCTGCTGAACTGCAGTGTAACATATATTAAACTTCCCCCCTGGAACCAAACACTATCTTTTTTGGTTCTATACATATTGATACAGGTAGAACATTTATAGAACTGCTGAGTTGCTTTATATGTTAGATATAGTGCTGTACTTATGCTAGTGTGGATTCATATCTCATTGCATACTTTATTGATAACAGGATTCAACTTTACTCATGCTGATTTTATGTGGAGATTAATATCTTGCTGTTCACTTTAATATCTTGCTGTTTATTTTATTGCACTGTTTGTTTGAGACAGCTTTACTTAGGTTGATCCTATGACTGATGTTTAAGATATGTGGAGGTTGCACAGTGGTAGAGAATAAGTATGCTTCCCCATCATTATGACCCTGTATTGGTAGATCTTACTGTCTAGATGTTCGTAGCTTCATAGTTTCATACTCATATTATCACATATTAATGTCAGTACATGCTAGAAATGCTCAGTCTGACAGTTCAGACTTTGTGAACAGGCTGCACCACCTGAACTTTATGAAGTTGTACTTGTTATATCCTACTGACTAAATTACTCTACTATGGATATTTACAATTTACTTACTCTACTCAAAGTTCATCAAGAATGAACTGCTTTAGCTAAGTTGAGACATTGCGAACCTGTTACATTCAACAGTTTGGCCTATTTCTTGTATTTTCTTACCTAGGCAGTAAAATATTTTTACTTCCTTACACCTTAAACTAAATCTCTTAAATATGTGTGCCTCTTACTAGCCTAAGTACCATGAGCACATTGTGGAGGCAGTTATATACAGGGGAAGCCACATACACATATAAATATAACCTTGATTACACGTGGCACTCCTGTTCTCTAGAGAAGGGCTGCTTCAGACTAATATGTTCCCATGCAAATTATAATACATTTGTCTGCATTATAAGCTCATACACCTTCAATAATACATAGACTTTCTCCTCATAATATAAGGTTATTTGTTTGATCCAATTGTTTAATAGACCTCAATCAGTGCTTACCCGCTGAAAAACTGTTTGAAGAAGTTATAGTTTACTATTAGTATTACAATTATATTTCAAACTTATTATGGGTTGTCAGACCCAATGGGGTCACTAATACAACTAATATATCTCATTAGCTTTTCCTATATCAAAGGGTCCATAACCGGTCGGCTAATTAGTTGTCTATGGAAGCTTCTAAAACTATAAAATGGAGGTTTCAAAAGTTCATAGTTTAACATTCATCTTGATTTTTTTTACTCATGTCATTGTAATGTGACTCATGGAAAATGTTGCCACTTATGTCATGTGACAATTATTGTATGTTTTCTTTTTGTCATTTTGCAAAACCTCAATAAAAGATTATTAAGATTAAAAATTCTGGAGTAGACTGTCCCTTTAATTCTTGAAACTAAAATTGCCTGCCCTTTTGAAACTGACTGGATTTTTCTGCATGAAAAAAAAAATCATGGGTGGACAAGAGACACAGAAAAAACAAAAGTGAGCAGCTAAAGACCATACAATCTGGGGTAATGCACTACCTTGCAAATGAAGGTCACCTCTGAGGTTTGGGAGCAATACAGTAATGAATGGGGATTCATAGCACTTCTAAGCACCCATGTAATACTGCCCCAGTAAACAAGACAGCTATATAGTAAAAATCATTTTCAGTAATTTGCTATTTTATTTACAATAAACAAGACTCACTATCATCTTCCAAATCTCGCATTGCATTAATTATATTTCTATTATAGTGTAATATATAATTTTGAAGTTCTTCGTTAAACTCAAATACTAATACTAGCGCTAATAATACACTTGGATATCTCTGCTTCATTCACGGTGAAGACAAATCCGGAGGGAACTGTTTATCAGATGTACACACTTAAGTGCATCTGCTTGACAAACAATGGGTCAGATTAGAAGTGAAGCTTGTGTGCAAGCGATAAGGGATTATCGCGGGTGGGTGCGCTCGTTGGCCTTATCAATGGTATTAGAAGTTGAAAATAAATGCGATTGTGCTAGAATGATTAATGCGACTTCAGAGCTCTGGTTAACTGTTTTGTGAAACAAACAAGTGTCACAAAACACATAAGAAATACATTACAAAGTGTAGTTACACTCATAATAACACTATCTAGTAAAATAATTAAAAAAAAAAATATTACACACAAAAGGGTTTAAAGATAGGAGATCTCAGGTGTTAGAAGAAAAAAGGCAGGCAAAGGGCTTTAACAAAGAGATACATACATACACATGCCTAAAGATATATATATATGTATGTATGTTTTTATATATATATATATATATATACATATGTATTTATTTGTGTATTTATGTGTTTACAGATATATATACACATATAAACACATGAATACATATGTACACATATATAGAGGCATATTTATCAATGTACAAGTGGACATGATACGAGTAGCGTATCATGTCCGCCGCACATCGATAAATGCAAACAGCATACGCTGCTAGCAGGGGGTGTCAATCAACCCGATCGTATCCGTTTAGGTTGATTTCTGTCCGTGGCCTCAGAGCCTCAGGCAAACAAGTTATGGAGCAGCGGTCTTTAGACCGCTGCTTCATAACTTCTGATTCCTTCTGTTTCGCCGGAAACAAGGGGCATTAAGTTAAATTGATAAATTGGCCCCATAGACATATATATAAGTGCATTGGAGCTCTTTGCAGTTAAGTAGATGTAAAGAATAAAAAGCATATTTATAAAGTGTTAGAGTGAGTATTTACTGTAAATATTTCACATTCCAATGTTCTGCACAATGTTCTGCACATAGCAGAATATGTTCTATGCATTTATAAAAATGTATAAATAGATATTCAAATATATCTGTTTATATCTATACCTATATATAATCATAATAAGAGCACAACCCGATGCGCGCAAAAAACTTACTTCTAGTGCAGTTAATGCACCCTTAGATTAGGCTGTACACACATTTAGAGCTTTTTTTTTATCACAGGGGAGCATTCTTTACACATATAATTCTATATCTTGATAAACTCATATAATAAGAAGCAGCTTTTACTCTTGTCCCAAATCTTGCTGACATTCCATTTTGCCTGCCTCTCTGTATGCCCAGCTCCTCCAGATGGGCTGCTAAAGTGGACAATACATCAGAATAACTGATCACTTTGGCATAGTAAATGTTCCCACCCCCATATTCCCCTCTGAACCTAGTAGACCACACGATTAATAATTAACTACATTCCTCTATAAAACATAAGGCTAAGGTACTCTTGTCCTTATGCACATCAAAATAAAAATCTGTTTGATATTTTATATAGTGTAAGAAAAGACATACCTCTACATAGAAAACTTTGTGGGGTCCATGAAAACCATGATAAGCTCCAAGTATATAAACTTCATCACTTTGCTTTTTCAGCATTTTATAACTTAAATGGCAGCAGAGATTATTGTGACAAACTGTGTAATTTCCTTGAGGATTATGACAATTATGACATTTTGAGAAGTCTCCCTAAGTGTGATGCGAGAATCCAGATGTGGACCCGTTGCTCAGTGCGCCTAGAGGGATATGGCTGCACCTCACTGACGAGGCCCACAATAGGCCAAAACGTACGTCTGGGGTTTTGCTGTTTCTCTCGTTCAGAGAGGGATTTCCTGGTATTTCGGGGCTGGACTGTACTGTGAAGTCAGGATCAGACTGATATGCTTCAGGAAAGTTCTTCTCTGTGAAAGACACATGTTGAGCAAAAAGAGGCTGCTTCTTGGGTGGTAACTAGCCATAGAACAAGCTATTATGCTATTGTTCATATCCAGGTTGAGCGCTTCTCTGTTTTTATTTATGCAAATTATGACATTTTGGGAAGTCTCCCTAAGTGTGATGCGGGAATCCAGACGTGGACCAGTTGCTCAGTGTGCCTAGAGGGATATGGCTGCACCTCACTGACGAGGCCCACAATAGGCCAAAATTTACGTCTGGGGTTTTGCTGTTTCTCTTTTTCAGAGAGGGATTGCCTGGTATTTCGGGGCTGGACTGTACTGTGAAGTCAGGAAAGTTCTTCTCTGTGAAAGGCACATGTTTATCAAAAAGAGGCTGCTTCTTGGGTGGTAACTAGCCATAGAACAAGCTATTATGCTATTGTTTGTATCCAGGTTGAGCGCTTCTCTCTTTTTATTTATATATATAAGTGCATTGGAGCTGTTTGCAGTTAAGTAGATGTAAAGATTAAAAAGCATATTTATAAAGTGTTAGAGTGAGTATTTACTGTAAATACATTTCACATTCCAATGTTCTGCACATAGCAGAATATGTTCTATGCATTTATAAAAATGTATAAATAGATATTCATATATATCTGTTTATATCTATACCTATATATAATCATAATAAGAGCACAACCCGATGCGCGCAAAAAACTTACTTCTAGTGCAGTTAATGCACCCTTAGATTAGGCTGTACACACATTTAGAGCTCCCAAATCTTGCTGACATTCCATTTTGGTCCGCCTCCCTGTATGACCAGCTCCTCCAGATGGGCTGCTAAAGTGGACAATACATCAGAATAACTGATCACTTTGGCATAGTAAATGTTCTAAGCAGGTCCCACCCCCATATTCACCTCTGAACCTAGTAGACCACACGATTAATAATTAACTACATTCCTCTATAAAACATAAGGCTAAGGTACTCTTGTCCTTATATACATCAAAATAAAAAGTGTAAGAAAAGACATACCTCTACATAGAAAACTTTGCGGGGTCCATGAAAACCATCATAAGCTCCAAGTATATAAACTTCATCACTTTGCTTTTTCAGCATTTTATAACTTAAATGGCAGCAGAGATTATTGTGACAAACTGTGTAATTTCCTTGAGGATTATTAATTTCAGTAACAGTAAATTCATCAATAAAAATGGTTTTATTGAAGACATTGCTTCCAGGTGGAAACCGTCTAATCTTCGATGCATATAAATCCCATTTGATGGGTGGGTGTGTGTTACAATTCCTTGGATGTGAACTGAGTTGCGAAATCACCAACTGTCCCTCATCAGTATCTTTATTGTAGTAATATGGTCCAAGATTATCTGGGGAGAAAATTCCACTACCTGGGAAATAAATAAATATGAAAAACATGAATGAACAGTATATTTAGCAGACGTAATCACTATGTAAATATGATTTGATACTCATCATGGCTGCTCTCCATCTCTCCCTAGGACTGCCAAGGTTGATACCAGGTAAGTATTTTACCAACACAGGGCTATCTTACAAGAGGAGCGCAATACATAGAGCAGGGTGTGTTATTAGTATGTCTGTGTGTATTTATTTATATATATATATATATATATATATATATATATATATATATATATATATATATATACAGTATATATATATATATATATATATATATAAAAAATATATAAATATATATATGTCTGTCTTTGTATGTATATGTGTATGTACTGTATGTATGTGTGCAGAGTTTTAGAGATGTTAGCAATCCCTAGACTTTCTCTCAAGCGTTAATATATTACTTTTTTTTAAAAAATCTCTTTCTTGAGGAATCATAAGTTATAGAACCGATAGAACATCATATAAACACAATATATAGACAAAAGTGAAGACTAATACAGAATTACTATATTGATCTCAAACAAACATATCAATTATTTATTGAATGTCCAATATAATAAAAAACAAATGCCTCATTTTTTGTATTTTAAGAAGTTTAGAAAAGAATGAAGGAAAAGAGAGAAAAAGAGAGTTGGAGAAAAGAAACTAAAGATTGTCATCAGTCGCATAAGTCCCAAGATACATGTCTCACCTGCCATTCCAATTAGATAAATATCTGAGCAGTTATAATTTATGTCATATGTCTATGCATTATTTTTTATAATTGTTATATATATATATTCTTCCCAAACAAGTAAATATATTACTTTTAAATTATAATATGAGTGTAAAATTAAAAGCACTATTGATTAAACTTGAGTAGTGTTAGCGTACAATAGAGCTGATATTTTTGTGTTCCACTTGTAATCTAATCTATGGTCGATATTTTTAAGGTTCAGGTATAAGTAGAAAATAAAAAATAAACCATAGAAATAAATGCCCTGTCACCTTCATTTAAGGGACATTCCGGTCAAAATGTAACTGCACATAGATGAATTACATCTTTAAATAGAAACATATTTGCACTATACATACATTAGCAAAAATGTTTATAGTAAAAGTTATCACTGTTTTAGTATTAAACATTTTCTCTGAACGTGCATGTGAAGCATAGGTAGATATTCTCAAAGCACGAGCATTTTAAATATTGTAGCTGTCAGATATCAAATTGAGTTATTGCCAGGTGGTACAAGCACCTTAGGCTCTCTGAGCAAGTGCTGTGTACAAAATGCTGGTGCACGGTGCATACTTAAATACACATTTGAAACAGTTATAGCTTTAATTAGAAGCATTTTTGCTAATGCATGTATATTACAAAAATGCTTCTATTCAAAACGGACATAGCTCCATGTGGATTCCAATTTTGGCTGGACTATCCCTTTAAGTGTGTTGCAGTCTAATTAAAAACAAATAATCATTTAAAACCAGTCCTTTAGTTTCTAATTTGTGCTGCCTAATTATTTATGCAGATTTCTGCTAATTAGCGGGACGGGTAAATTTTTTTCTAAGAAAGATGGCAACCCTAATGGCTACCCATAGCATGAGGCAGTTTCTTTCATACTGTTTGTGGACAGTACAGCAAATCAGATGCTCAACCACTTGCCCCAAGAACAAAACGTGCTCCAGCATCCCTGCTCTGCAAGCTCCACTGATGTCAACAAATACTCTGAGACCACACACAAAAGTTTTAGTATGAAAAAAATGCCTACAGCTATAGGCGGCCATAGAGGTTTATAAAAATATGTTTACATAGCAATTTCAGAAGGCACAAAGTTGTAAGTATACAGGATAGATGCCAACAGCTTTGCCCTCAGCAATTCATCTGCCGAGAAACAAACTCACAATCATAAACTCAGTATTAATTTTCTATTATTTTGTGTCTCTCTTTTATTTATTTACTGAGAGCAATTATGTTTGCTACTATCATGTATACTAACAACTTTGTGTCTTCAGCTCTTTAGTGCAAGTACTGAAAACGTTTGAATAGATGTTTAATTGTACTTTGATTGTGGTTTAATCAATGGTGAAAAGATTGCCTTTTAATATGGTAAAGCCTTTATGTATCCAATATATGTAAATTGGAGTGTGTCTTTATGTTTTGCTCTATTTTGTTCTTAAATAAAATTATCTAGTTTTTTTTGTTTTTTAGATAGCAGCTTGTATATATTATGCCTTGCAAAAGTATTTAGACCCCTTGAAAATTATCATTTTATTTCTGCATTGCAAATAATACATGCTCATATTTTCCCAAACAATAATTTTATTCCAAATTTATCTGCTCAAAGAGTTTAGTTTAAAGCCAAAATGAGGTATTTCTGAGTAGATATTTAAAAGAAAAACTGAAATCTGCTGGTAGCATAAGTTTTCAAACCCTGATATTAACCCCTTAATGACACGGACGTACCTGTAATTTGTGTATCCTTAAGGGGGATTCAGCCCTTTAAGAGTGCAAGTCTTGCCAAAATGCAGTGAGATGCACCTATTACTACACACTCCAGGAGGCATTTGGCAATAATATGGTCTCACCACGATCAGCGAAAGCCAAGCTATTTATCCCCTTAGTGTGAAAATGAACATGCTGCCATTAAGAAGTTAATATTTAGTTGAGACACTCTTTGCTCTAATAACAGCTTTATGTCTTTTGGGTTACGTATCTACCAGCTTTACACTCTGGTTGGGAGTCATTTTTGTCTATTCTTATTGGCAGATGTTCCAATAAAATGATGGGTGAATTTTGTAGACATCTAATTTCAAATAGTGCCATGGATTCTCAATAGGACTGAGATTAGGCTTTCACTGGGCCACTACAGAATATTCACATTTTTGTTCTTGATCTGTTCCAAAGTTGCTTTTGCCGTATGCTTGGGATAGTCCTTCTGAAAGGCAAACTTTCTCCCAAACTTTAGCTTTTTAGCAGAAGAAAAAAGGCTCTCCTGCAGTATTGTCCTGTATTTTTCTCCTTCCATTTTTCCATCAATTCAAGATTCTCAGTTCCTGGTGATGAAAATCACCCCTACGGGGTGAAGCTACCACCACTATACTTCACTATATGGATAGTGTTTGTAGAGGAATTAGCAGTGTCTCATTTGAGCCACACACAACATATGAACTGTGGCCAAAAAGCTCTGTTAGTCTCATCTGACCACAAAACATTTTCAATATCTTAGCTGAGACATTGAAATGCTGTTTATAAACTGCAGACATACTTTCATGTGTCTTGTCACCCTCACACAATTTAATCACAGAGGTAAAAAGTATATTAATATAACTGTGTTGGTTATGCAAAACTGGGGAAGGGATAATAAAAAGATTATCTATATTTTTAAACAATAAAAATGTTGGTGAAGGCTGTCCCTTTAAGTATTATATATGGACATTTACCATCTATTGTTTAACCCCTTACACCATATGGATGTAGGTACTACATCACACTGTACTTGTGCCCAGCATTTGGTATTATTATTTGGTATCCATATCTTTTGCAATGAAGTGCTGATATACTATGCCTATAAAAAAACATGTGGTGTCTGTCGCTTTAACAACCTTGTTTTTCCATACTTTTCCTATAAAAGTACTCTTTATTTAGTGATGGTCATCTGATTTGTTTTCATTGTAA
>NC_069502.1:732233074-732410574 GCF_027579735.1 Bombina bombina
TGCAAAACTCAACTTTAACAAGATTCCCAGTACCAGCACTGGCCCCACAGCCCCACAGCATGATGGAACATCCATCAAATTTTACTTTTATTGAGCAGGAAGTGTTTGTCTTGGAAAGCTGTGTTCTTTTGCTGCCATGCATAACGCCCCTTGTTATGACCAAATAACTCAATCTTTGTTTCATCAGTCCACAGTACCATCTTCCAAAATGAAGCTGGCTTGTCCAAATGTGCGTTTGCATACCTCAAGCGACTCTGTTTGTGGTGTGCGTGCAGAAAAGGCTTCTTCCGCATCACTCTCCCATACAGCTTCTCCTTGTGCAAAGTGCGCTGAATTGTTGAACGATGCACAGTGACACCATCTGCAGCAAGATGATGTTGCAGGTCTTTGGAAGTGGTCTGTGGGCTGCTTTTCACCGTTCTCACCAACCTTTGCCTTTGCCTCTCCGATATTTTTATATTTTTTTTATATTGCCTGTGGTCTTCCATTTCCTCACTATGTTACTCACAGTGTACAATGACAGCTTAAATCTCTGCAATAGCTTTTTGTAGCCTTCCCCTAAACCATAATGTTGAACAATCATTGTTTTCAGGTCATTTGAGAGTTGTTTTGAGGCCCCCATGTTGCCACTCTTTAGAGGAGAGTCAAAGAGAACAACAACTTGCAATTGGCCACCTTAAATACCTTTTCTAATGATTGGATGCACCTGTCTATGAAGTTTAAGGCTTAATGGGCTCACCAAACCAATTGTGTGTTCCAATTAATCAGTGCTAGGTAGTTACAGGTATTCAAATCAACAAAATGACAAGGGTGCCTAAATTTATGTACCTGTCTAATTTCATTTTGATACATATTGCGCATTTTCTGTTAATCCAATAAATCTCATTTCACTACTGAAATATTACTTTGTCCTTCAGTTATTTGATAGATCAAAATGAAATTGCTGATAAAAATAATGGAAATTTTCAGGGGTGCCTAAACTTTTGCATACGGCTGTATGTATATATATATATATATATATATATATATATATATATATATACCCCTTTTATAGTTAGTGGTTGATATTATTTTTATATCTTCACTATCTTAGTTACCTTGTAATTTACCATATACATTTTAACCCTTATGAAAACATTTTTAGTAATATTTATATTAATAATTTTTATCAGAAAATGTATATATGAGTGTAACATTTTAAAGTATTTTTTATGTGTATGGTGCAAATTTTTTTTATTAAACCTTACACTTTACTCTCACTAACCCATCAAGAGCAAATTTCATTTGCGCTCGAGTGCACCTATTTGCTTTCAACTTCTAATACATGCACAAGCCAGCATGGTCCCAATATTTATTTTCGCACCCTACGCTAACAATCGCCTAGATTGCGAGTCTTGCGTTAGCCTTAAAAAGCAGCGTTGAGAGGTCCCAATGCTGCTTTTTAATGCCCGCTGGTATTACGAGTCTTGAAATGACAGGCTCACCGCTCACTTTTTTGGCCAGACTCGAAAATACCGCAATCCATTTACGTCAATTGCGTATCCTATTTTTTCAATGGGATTTGCCTAACGCCGGTATTACGAGTCTTCCAAAAAGTGAGCGGTAGACCCTCTCCTGGGAAGCCTGGTACCGCATTTTAAAGTCAGTAGTTAAGAGTTTTATGGGCTAACGCCGTAGTATAAAACTCTTAACTAAAGTGCTAAAAACTACACTAACACCCATAAACTACCTATTAACCCCTAAACCGAGGCCCCCCCCCCCACATCGCAAACACTAAAATAAAATATTTAGCCCCTAATCTGCCGAACTGGACATCGCCGCCACTATAAAAAAAATATTAACCCCTAAACCGCCGCACTCCCGCATTGCAAACACTAGTTAAATTTTATTAACCCCTAATCTGCCATCCCTAACATTGCCAACACCTACCTACATTTTATAACCCCTAATCTGCCGCCCCCAGCGTCGCTGCCACTATATTAAATGTATTAACCCCTAAACCTAAGTCTAACCCTAACCCTAACACCCCCCTAACTTAAATATAATTTAAATAAAATGACTACTATTAACTAAATTATTCCTATTTAAAGCTAAATACTGTACTTACCTATAAAATAAACCCTAAGCTAGCTACAATATAACTAATAGTTACATTGTAGCTAGCTTAGGATTTATTTTTATTTTACAGGCAACTTTGTATTTATTTTAACTAGGTAGAATAGTTATTAAATAATTATTAACTATTTAATAGCTACCTAGTTAAAATAAAGACAAATTTACCTGTAAAATAAAACCTAACCTAAGTTACAATTACACCTAACACTACACTATAATTAAATTAATTCCCTAAATTAACTACAATTAAATACAATTAAATAAAATCTAAAGTACAGAGAAAAAAAAACACTAAATTACAGAAAATAATAAAATAATTACAATTTTTTTAAACTAATTACACCTAATCTAATCCCCCTAATAAAATAACCCCCCCCAAAAAAAAATAATAAAAAGCCCTACCCTATACTAAATTACAAATAGCCCTTAAAAGGGATATTTGCGGGGCATTGCCCCAAAGTAATCAGCTATTTTACCTGTAAAAAAAAGTACCTTGAGAAGTCTTCACCCAACCGGGCCGAAGTCCTCAACGAAGCCAGGCGAAGTGGTCCTCCAGACGGGCAGAAGTCTTCATCCAAGCCGGGCAGAAGTGGTCCTCCAGACGGGCAGAAGTCTTCATCCAGACGGCATCTTCTATCTTCATCCATCCGGCACGGAGCTGGTCCATCTTCAAGACATCCGACGTGGAGCATCCTCTTCAAACGACGTCCAACTGAAGAATGAAGGTTCCTTTAAATGACGTCATCCAAGATGGCGTCCCTTCAATTCCGATTGGCTGATTTCAGCCAATCGGAATTAAGGTAGAAAAAATCCTATTGGCTGATGCAATCAGCCAATAGGATTGAGCTGGCATTCTATTGGCTGATTGGATCAGCCAATAGAATGCAAGCTCAATCCTATTGGCTGATTGCATCAGCCAATAGGATTTTTTGTACCTTAATTCCGATTGGCTGATAGAATTCTATCAGCCAATTGGAATTGAAGGGACGCCATCTTGGATGACGTCATTTAAAGGAACCTTCATACTTCAGTTGGACATCGTTTGAAGAGGATGCTCTGTGTCGGATGTCTTGAAGATGGAGCCGCTTCGCGCCAGATGGATGAAGATAGAAGATGCCACCTGGATGAAGACTTCTGCCCGTCTGGAGGACCCCTTCTACCCGGCTTGGATGAAGACTTCTGACCGTCTGGAGGACCACTTCTTCCGGCTTCGTTGAGGACTTCGGTCCGGTTAGGTGAAGACTTCTCAAGGTAGGGTGATCTTCAAGGGGTTAGTGTTAGGTTTTATTAAGGGGGGATCGGGTGGGTTTTAGAGTAGGGTTAGGTGTGTGGGTGGTGGGTTTTAACGTTGGGGGGGTATTGTACTTTTTTTACAGGTAAAAGAGCTGATAACTTTGGGGCAATGCCCGGCAAAAGGACCTTTTAAAGGGCTATTTGTAATTTAGTATAAGGTAGGGATTTTTATTATTGTGGTTTTTTTTTAATTTTATTAGGGGGATTAGATTAGGTGTAATTAGTTTAAAAAACTTGTAATTATTTTATTATTTTATGTAATTTAGTGTTTTTTTTCCCCGTACTTTAGATAATTGTATTTAATTGTATTTAATTGTAGTTAATTTAGGGAATTAATTTAATTATAGTGTAGTGTTAGGTGTAATTGTAACTTAGTTTAGGTTTTATTTTACAGGTAAATTTATCTTTATTTTAACTAAGTAGTTATTAAATAGTTAATAACTATTTAATAACTATTGTACCTAGTTAAAATAAATACAAAGTTGCCTGTAAAATAAAAATAAACCCTAACGCCTAGATTTAGAGTTTTGCGGCCAAAGGGGTGCGTTAGCTACGCGTGCTTTTTTCTGGCCACACCTTTTAAATACCGCTGGTATTTAGAGTTCACAGAAGGGCTGCGTTAGGCTCCAAAAAAGGAGCGTATAGCATATTTACCACAACTGCAACTCTCAATACCAGCGGTGCTTACGGACGCGGCCAGCTTCAAAAACGTGCTCGTGCACGATTCCCCCATAGGAAACAATGGGACAGTTTGAGCTGAAAAAAAAAAAAGCAGCGTTCAGCTCCTAACGCAGCCCCATTGTTTCCTATGGGGAAACACTTCCTAAGTCTGCACCTAACACCCTAACATGAACCCAAAGTCTAAACACCCCTAACCTTACACTTATTAACCCCTATTCTGCCGCCGCCGCTATCGCTGACCCCTGCATTTTATTATTAACCCCTAATCTGCCGCTCCGTACACCGCCGCAACCTACGTTATCCCTATGTACCCCTAATCTTCTGCCCCTAACACCGCCGACCCCTATATTATATTTATTAACCCCTAATCTGCCGCCCCCAACGTTGCCGCTACCTACCTACACTTATTAACCCCTAATCTGCCGACCGCACCTCACCGCTACTATAATAAAGTTATTAACCCCTAATCCGCCCACTCCCGCCTCAATAACCCTATAAGAAATAGTATTAACCCCTAATCTGCCCTCCCTAACATCGCCGACACCTAACTTCAATTATTAACCCCTAATCTGCCGACCGGATCTCGCCGCTACTCTAATAAATGGATTAACCCCTAAAGCTAAGTCTAACCCTAACACTAACACCCCCCTAAGTTAAATATAATTTAAATCTAACGAAATAAATTAACTCTTATTAAATAAATTATTCCTATTTAAAGCTAAATACTTACCTGTAAAATAAACCCTAATATAGCTACAATATAACGAATAATTATATTGTAGCTATTTTAGGATTAATATTTATTTTACAGGCAACTTTGTATTTATTTTAACCAGGTACAATAGCTATTAAATAGTTAAGAACTATTTAATAGCTAAAATAATTACAAAATTACCTGTAAAATAAATCCTAACCTAAGTTACAATTAAACCTAACACTACACTATCAATAAATTAATTAAATACAATACCTACAAATAACTACAATTAAATAAACTAACTAAAGTACAAAAAATAAAAAAGAACTAAGTTACAAAAAATAAAAAAATATTTACAAACATTAGATAAATATTACAACAATTGTAAACTAATTACACCTACTCTAAGCCCCCTAATAAAATAACAAAGACCCCCAAAATAAAAAAAATGCCCTACCCTATTCTAAATTAAAAAAGTTCAAAGCTCTTTTACCTTACCAGCCCTGAAAAGGGCCATTTGCGGGGCATGCCCCAAATAATTCAGCTCTTTTGCCTGTAAAAAAAAACATACAATACCCCCCCCCAACATTACAACCCACCACCCACATACCCCTAATCTAACCCAAACCCCCCTTAAATAAACACTAAGCCCCTGAAGATCATCCTACCTTATCTTCACCATGCCAGGTTCACCGATCCGTCCTCCGAAGTCTTGATCCAAGCCTCCGAAGTCTTCATCCAAGCCCAAGCGGGGGCTGGCGATTCATAATCCGGCTGAAGTCTTCTATCAAGCGGCGGCTGAAGAGGTCCAGAAGAGGCTCCAAAGTCTTCATCCTATCTGGGAAGAAGAGGAGATCCGGACCGGCAACCATCTTGAGCCAAGCGGCATCTTCTATCTTCATCCGATGACGAACGGTTCCATCTTGAAGACCTCCAGCGTGGATCCATCCTCTTCTTTCGACGTCCAACTGAAGAATGAAGGTTCCTTTAAGGGACGTCATCCAAGATGGCGTCCCTCGAATTCCGATTCGCTGATAGGATTCTATCAGCCAATCGGAATTAAGGTAGGAAAATTTAAATCCGATTGGCTGATTGGATAAGCCAATCAGATTGAGCTTGCATTCTATTGGCTGTTCTGATCAGCCAATAGAATGCGAGCTCAATCTGATTGGCTGATCCAATCAGCCAATCGGATTGAACTTGAATCTGATTGGCTGATTCCATCAGCCAATCAGAATTTTCCTACCTTAATCTGCCGTATGGAAAAGTCGCGGCTGCAAAGTGAGCGTTAGACCCTTTCCTGACTGACTCTAAATACCAGCGGGCGGTAAAATCCAGCGTTAGGAGCCTCTAACGCTGGTTTTGACGGCTAACGCAGAACTCTAAATCTAGGCCTAAGATAGCTACAATGTAACTATTAGTTATATTGTAGCTAGCTTAGGGTTTATTTTATAGGTAAGTATTTAGTTTTAAATAGGAATAATTTCGTTAATTGTAGTAATTTTATTTAGATTTATTTAAATTATATTTAAGTTAGGGGGGTTAGGGTTAGACTTAGTTTTAGGGGTTAATAACTTTAATATAGTGGCGACGACGTTGGGGGCGGCAGATTAGGGGTTAATTATTGTAGTTAGGTTGCGGCGACATTTGGGTGTGGCAGATTAGGGGTTAATAAATAAAATGTAGGTGTCGGCGATGTTGGGGGCAGCAGATTAGGGGTTCATTACTATAATGTAGGTGGCGGCGGTATCCGGAGCGGCAGATTAGGGGTTAATACTATAATGCTGGTGTCGGCGATGTAGGGGTTAATAAATGTAATATTAGGGGTGTTTAGACTCGGGGTTCATGTTAGGGTGTTAGGGGTGGCAGATTAGGGGTTAATAAATGTAATATTAGGGGTGTTTAGACTCGGGGTTCATGTTAGGGTGTTAGGTGTAGACATAAAATGTGTTTCCCCATAGGAATCAATGGGGCTGCGTTAGGAGCTTTACGCTAATTTTTTTCAGGTGTTAGAATTTCTTTCAGCCAGCTCTGCCCCATTGATTCCTATGGGGAAATCGTGAACGAGCACGTTTAGCCAGCTCACCGCTACCGTAAGCAGCGCTGGTATTGAGGTGAGATGTGGAGCAAAATTTTGCTCTCCACTCACTTTTCTGCGACTAACGCCTGGTTTGTAAAAACCCGTAATACCAGCGTTGTCTGTAGGTGAGCAGTGAGCATAAAATGCTCGTTAGCACCGCACAGCCTTACCAACAAAACTCGTAATCTAGCTGAATAGTTGTAGCCACTTGTAATGTAGATATTAATTGGTTAAAGCAAAGCTGTTATTATAGATAAGAACATAGAACATAAGAGATGAATATTGATGTGACCACTTAGTTCATGATCTGCACATCACGGCAGCTAAATAACAAGAATAATATAATTAGTATTCTGCATGTAACAAATAAGTTACTAGTTGATCTAGCATCCCTGTTTCAATATGGTATTTTTTTTTTCTGGCATTGCAATTATTATATTTCAATAAAAATAATTTTTTAAAAAAGAACACTCATTTTTTTTTAAATAAAACACAAAAAAGAGTGAGTCAGCAAAACATTAAAAACTTTGGATTTGATACCTGGGTTATCCTATTAAGGTGTCTATATCAATTATGTGTAAGCAATATGAAAAGCTTTGTACAGGTGTTCCATGTTTTCTTTTTTTTTAAGTTTAAAGGGAAACTGAACCCAAATGTTTTCTTTCATGATTCAGATAGAGCATGCAATTTTAAGCAACTTTCTAAGTTACTCCTATTATCAATTTTTCTTTGTTCTCTTGATATCTTTATTTGAAAAAGAAGGCATCTAAGCTATTTGTTTGGTTCAGTACCATGGAAAGCACTTTTTTATTGGTGGATAAATTTATCCACCAATCAGCAAGAACAACCCAGGTTGTTCACCAAAAATGGGCCGGCATCTAAACATACATTTTTGCATTTCAAAAAGGAGTAAATTAGAAAGTTGCTTAAAATTGCATGCTCTATCTGAATCATGAAAGAACAAATTTGGGTCCAGTGTCCCTTTAAGCATCTTTTAAACCATTTGGATACTCAGTTTCTAATTGTTTTCTTTTATATGAAATAAACAGTGGCCGGACTTTTAGCCGACAGACATTTGGCAGACGGACATTTGGCCGACCGACATTTGGCCGAAACACAAGTGGCTGTCAGATAACAGTCTGGCCACGAGATAGATAGATAGATTTGATAGATAGATAGATAGATAGATACATAGATTAGATAGATAGATAGATCAATAGATGCGATAGATAAATTTGATAGATACGATAGATAGATTTGATAGATAGATAAATAGATAGATTTGATAGATAGATAGATAGATAATTTCCCAGACAGAGAATTACAAGATGTGCGGGCTGTGACCCATGGTAAGGTTCCCAGAGGCAGTTGCAGCGCCAGGGGATGTGTATATGGCATGAAAAAAAACAATATATTTCTACCTGAAAGAATACTGATACTATTATGCTACCTGTTGTACCAAAAAACTCTCCAGAAATTGGCAACCTTTAAATAAACAAGTTCACACTATCTACAGGTGCGCCTTAGGTTTAGTATCAAATCTATTAATCACAATGAAAAATTATACATAATATTTATTTTAGAATTGTATAACATATATATATATATATATATATATATATATATATACAGTGGGGCAAAAAAGTATTTAGTCAGCAACCAATTGTGCAAGTTCTCCCACTTAAGAAGATGAGAGAGGCCTGTAATTTTCATCATAGGTTTACCTCAACTATGAAAGACAAAATGTGGAAACAAATCCAGACAATCACATTGTCTAATTTGGAAAGAATTTATTTGCATATTATGGTGGAAAATAAGTATTTGGTCACCTACAAACAAGCAAGATTTCTGGCTCTCACAGACCTGTATCTTCTTCTTTAAGAGGTTCCTATGTCCTCCACTCATTACCTGTATTAATGGCACCTGTTTGAACTTGTTATCAGTATAAAAGACACCTGTCCACAACCTCAAACAGTCACACTGCAAACTCAACTATGGTGAAGACCAAAGAGCTGTCGAAGGACACCAGAAACAAAATTGTAGACCTGCACCAGGCTGGGAAGACTGAATCTCCAATAGGCAAGCAGCTTGGTGTGAAGAAATCAACTGTGGGAGCAATAATTAGAAAATGGAAGACATAAAAGACCACTGATAATCTCCCTCGATCTGGGGCTCCACGCAAGATCTCACCCCGTGGGGTCAAAATGATCACAAGAACGGTGAGCAAACATCCCAGAACGACACGGGGGGACCTAGTGAATGACCTGCAGATAGCTGGGACCAACGTAACAAAGGCTACCATCAGTAACACGCTATGCCACCAGGGACTCAGATCCTGCAGTGCCAGACGTGTCCCCCTGCTTAAGCCAGTACATGTCTGGGCCCGTCTGAAGTATGCTAGAGAGCATTTGGATGATCCAGAAGTGGATTGGGAGAATGTCATATGGTCAGATAAAACCAAAGTAGAACTGTTTGCTAGAAACACAACTCGTCGTGTTTGGAGGAGAGAGAATGCTGAGTTGCAACCAAAGAACACCATACCTACTGTGAAGCATGGGGGTGGCAACATAATGCTTTGGGGCTGTTTTTCTGCAAAGGGAACAGGACGACTGATCCATGTACATGAAAGAATGAATGGGGCCATGTATCGTGAGATTTTGAGCGCAAACCTCCTTCCATCAGCAAGGGCATTGAAGATCAAACATGGCTGGGTCTTTCAGCATGACAATGATCCCAAACACACCACCCGGGCAATGAAGGAGTGACTTCGTAAGAAGCATTTCAAGGTCCTGGAGTGGCCTAGCCAGTCTCCAGATCTCAACCCCATAGAAAACCTTTGGAGGGAGTTGAAAGTCCATGTTGCCCAGCGACAGCCCCAAAACATCACTGCTCTAGAGGAGATCTGCACGCAGGAATGGGCAAACATACCAGCAACAGTGTGTGACAACCTTGTGAAGACTTACAGAAAACGTTTGACCTCTGTCATTGCCAACAAAGGATATATATTTCTACCTGAAAGAATACTGATACTATTATGCTACCTGTTGTACCAAAAAACTCTCCAGAAATTGGCAACCTTTAAATCAACAAGTTCACATTATCTACAGGTGCGCCTTAGGTTTAGTATCAAATATATTAATCACAATGAAAAAACAGAATTTATGTTTACCTGATAAATTACTTTCTCCAACGGTGTGTCCGGTCCACGGCGTCATCCTTACTTGTGGGATATTCTCTTCCCCAACAGGAAATGGCAAAGAGCCAGCAAAGCTGGTCACATGATCCCTCCTAGGCTCCGCCTACCCCAGTCATTCGACCGACGTTAAGGAGGAATATTTGCATAGGAGAAACCATATGATACCGTGGTGACTGTAGTTAAAGAAAATAAATTATCAGACCTGATTAAAAAACCAGGGCGGGCCGTGGACCGGACACACCGTTGGAGAAAGTAATTTATCAGGTAAACATAAATTCTGTTTTCTCCAACATAGGTGTGTCCGGTCCACGGCGTCATCCTTACTTGTGGGAACCAATACCAAAGCTTTAGGACACGGATGAAGGGAGGGAGCAAATCAGGTCACCTAAATGGAAGGCACCACGGCTTGCAAAACCTTTCTCCCAAAAATAGCCTCAGAAGAAGCAAAAGTATCAAACTTGTAAAATTTGGTAAAAGTGTGCAGTGAAGACCAAGTCGCTGCCCTACATATCTGATCAACAGAAGCCTCGTTCTTGAAGGCCCATGTGGAAGCCACAGCCCTAGTGGAAGGAGCTGTGATCCTTTCAGGAGGCTGCCGTCCGGCAGTCTCGTAAGCCAATCTGATGATGCTTTTAATCCAAAAAGAGAGAGAGGTAGAAGTTGCTTTTTTGACCTCTCCTTTTACCAGAATAAACAACAAACAAGGAAGATGTTTGTCTAAAATCCTTTGTAGCATCTAAATAGAATTTTAGAGCGCGAACAACATCCAAATTGTGCAACAAACGTTCCTTCTTCGAAACTGGTTTCGGACACAGAGAAGGCACGACTATCTCCTGGTTAATGTTTTTGTTAGAAACAACTTTTGGAAGAAAACCAGGTTAGTACGTAAAACCACCTTATCTGCATGGAACGCCAGAAAAGGAGGAGAACACTGCAGAGCAGATAATTCTGAAACTCTTCTAGCAGAAGAAATTGCAACCAAAAACAAAACTTTCCAAGATAATAACTTAATATCAACGGAATGTAAGGGTTCAAACGGAACCCCCTGAAGAACTGAAAGAACTAAGTTGAGACTCCAAGGAGGAGTCAAAGGTTTGTAAACAGGCTTGATTCTAACCAGAGCCTGAACAAAGGCTTGAACATCTGGCACAGCTGCCAGCTTTTTGTGAAGTAACACAGACAAGGCAGAAATCTGTCCCATCAAGGAACTTGCAGATAATCCTTTTTCCAATCCTTCTCGAAGGAAGGATAGACTCTTAGGAATCTTAACCTTGTCCCAAGGGAATCCTTTAGATTCACACCAACAGATATATTTTTTCCAAATTTTGTGGTAAATTTTTCTAGTTACAGGCTTTCTGGCCTGAACAAGAGTATCAATAACAGAATCTGAGAACCCTCGCTTTGATAAGATCAAGCGTTCAATCTCCAAGCAGTCAGCTGGAGTGGGACCAGATTCGGATATTCGAACGGACCTTGAACAAGAAGGTCTCGTCTCAAAGGTAGCTTCCATGGTGGAGCCGATGACATATTCACCAGATCCGCATACCAAGTCCTGCGTGGCCACGCAGGAGCTATCAAGATCACCGACGCCCTCTCCTGATTGATCCTGGCTACCAGCCTGGGGATGAGAGGAAACGGCGGGAATACATAGGCTAGTTTGGAGGTCCAAGGTGCTACTAGTGCATCTACTAGAGTCGCCTTGGGATCCCTGGATCTGGACCCGTAGCAAGGAACCTTGAAGTTCTGACGAGAGGCCATCAGATCCATGTCTGGAATGCCCCACAGTTGAGTGATTTGGGCAAAGATTTCCGGATGGAGTTCCCACTCCCCCGGATGCAATGTCTGACGACTCAGAAAATCCGCTTCCCAATTTTCCACTCCTGGGATGTGGATTGCAGACAGGTGGCAGGAGCGAGTCTCCGCCCATTGAATGATTCTGGTCACTTCTTCCATCGCCAGGGAACTCCTTGTTCCCCCCTGATGGTTGATGTACGCAACAGTCGTCATGTTGTCTGATTGAAACCGTATGAACTTGGCCCTCGCTAGCTGAGGCCAAGCCTTGAGAGCATTGAATATCGCTCTCAGTTCCAGAATATTTATCGGTAGAAGAGATTCTTCCCGAGACCAAAGACCCTGAGCTTTCAGGGATCCCCAGACCGCGCCCCAGCCCATCAGACTGGCGTCGGTCGTGACAATGACCCACTCTGGTCTGCGGGAGGTCACCCCTTGTGACAGGTTGTCCAGGGACAGCCACCAACGGAGTGAGTCTCTGGTCCTCTGATTTACTTGTATCTTCGGAGACAAGTCTGTATAGTCCCCATTCCACTGACTGAGCATACACAGATGTAATGGTCTTAGATGAATGCGCGCAAAAGGAAATATGTCCATTGCCGCTACCATCAAACCTATCACTTCCATGCACTGCGCTATGGAAGGAAGAGGAACGGAATGAAGTATCCGACAAGAGTTTAGAAGTTTTGTTTTTCTGGTCTCTGTCAGAAAAATCCTCATTTCTAAGGAGTCTATTATTGTTCCCAAGAAGGGAACTCTTGTCGACGGAGATAGAGAACTCTTTTCCACGTTCACTTTCCATCCGTGAGATCTGAGAAAGGCCAGGACTATGTCCGTGTGAGCCTTTGCTTGAGGAAGGGACGACGCTTGAATCAGAATGTCGTCCAAGTAAGGTACTACAGCAATGCCCCTTGGTCTTAGCACCGCCAGAAGGGACCCTAGTACCTTTGAGAAAATCCTTGGAGCAGTGGCTAATCCGAAAGGAAGCGCCATGAACTGGTAATGCTTGTCCAGGAATGCGAACCTTAGGAACCGATGATGTTCCTTGTGGACAGGAATATGTAGATACGCATCCTTTAAATCCACCGTGGTCAAGAATTGACCTTCCTGGATGGAAGGATTGTTCGAATGGTTTCCATTTTGGACGATGGAACCTTGAGAAACTTGTTTAGGATCTTGAGATCTAAGATTGGTCTGAACGTTCCCTCTTTTTTGGGAACTACGAACAGATTGGAGTAGAACCCCATCCCTCGTTCTCTTAATGGAACAGGATGAATCACTTCCAGAAGATAACCTTGGGAGACTATTTCTAGCGCCCAAGGATCCAGAACATCTCTTGCCCAAGCCTGAGTGAAGAGAGAGAGTCTGCCCCCCACCAAATCCGGTCCCGGATCGGGGGCCCGCATCTCATGCTGTCTTGGGAGCAGTGGCAGGTTTCTTGGCCTGCTTTCCTTTGTTCCAGCCTTGCATAGGTCTCCAGGCTGGATTGGCTTGAGAAGTATTACCCTCCTGCTTAGAGGACGTAGCACTTGGGGCTGGTCCGTTTCTGCGAAAGGGACGAAAATTAGGTTTATTTTTGGCCTTGAAAGACCTATCCTGAGGAAGGGCGTGGCCCTTGCCCCCAGTGATATCAGAGATAATCTCCTTCAAGTCAGGGCCAAACAGTGTTTTCCCCTTGAAAGGAATGTCAAGCAATTTGTTCTTGGAAGACGCATCCGCTGACCAAGATTGTAACCAAAGCGCTCTGCGCGCCACAATAGCAAACCCAGAATTTTTCGCCGCTAACCTAGCCAATTGCAAGGTGGCGTCTAGGGTGAAAAAATTAGCCAATTTAAGAGCACGAATTCTGTCCATAATTTCCTCATAAGAAGAAGAATTACTAATAATCGTCTTTTCTAGCTCATCGAACCAGAAACACGCGGCTGTAGTGACAGGGACAATGCATGCAATTGGTTGTAGAAGGTAACCTTGCTGAACAAACATCTTTTTTAGCAAACCTTCTAATTTTTTATCCATAGGATCTTGGAAAGCACAACTATCTTCTATGGGTATAGTGGCGCGCTTGTTTAGAGTAGAAACCGCCCCCTCGACCTTGGGGACTGTCTGCCATAAGTCCTTTCTGGGGTCGACTATAGGAAACAAGTTTTTAAATATGGGGGGAGGTACGAAAGGTATACCGGGCCTGTCCCATTCTTTATTAACAATGTACGCCACCCGCTTGGATATAGGAAAAGCTTCGGGGGGCCCCGGGGCCTCTAGGAACTTGTCCATTTTACATAGTGTTTCTGGAATGACCAGATAATCACAATCATCCAAATTGGATAACACCTCCTTAAGCAGAGCGCGGAGATGTTCCAACTTAAATTTAAAAGTAATCACATCAGGTTCAGCTTGTTGAGAAATTTTTCCTGAATCTGAAATTTCTCCCTCAGACAAAACCTCCCTGGCCCCCTCAGACTGGTGTAGGGGCCCTTCAGAAACAATATCAGCAGCGTCCTCATGCTCTTCAGTATTTTCTAAAACAGAGCAGTCGCGCTTTCGCTGATAAGTGGGCATATTGGCTAAAATGTTTTTGATAGAATTATCCATTACAGCCGTTAATTGTTGCATAGTAAGGAGTATTGGCGCGCTAGATGTACTAGGGGCCTCCTGTATGGGCAAGACTGGTGTAGACGAAGGAGGGGATGATGCAGTACCATGCTTACTCCCCTCACTTGAGGAATCATCTTGGGCATCATTTTTACTAAATTTTTTATGACATAAATCACATCTATTTAAATGAGAAGGAACCTTGGCTTCCCCATAGTCAGAACACAATCTATCTGGTAGTTCAGACATGTTAAACAGGCATAAACTTGATAACAAAGCACAAAAAACGTTTTAAAATAAAACCGTTACTGTCACTTTAAATTTTAAACTGAACACACTTTATTACTGCAATTGCGAAAAAGTATGAAGGAATTGTTCAAAATTCACCAAAATTTCACCACAGTGTCTTAAAGCCTTAAAAGTATTGCACACCAAATTTGGAAGCTTTAACCCTTAAAATAACGGAACCGGAGCCGTTTTTATATTTAACCCCTTTACAGTCCCTGGAATCTGCTTTGCTGAGACCCAACCAAGCCCAAAGGGGAATACGATACCAAATGATGCCTTCAGAAAGACTTTTCTATGTATCAGAGCTCCACACACATGCAGCTGCATGCCATGCTGTTCTCAAAAACAAGTGCGCCATACCGGCGCGAAAATGAGGCTCTGACTATGATTAGGGAAAGCCCCTATAGAATAAAGTGTCTAAAACAGTGCCTGCCGATATTATTTTACAAAAAATACCCAGATTAAATGATTCCTCAAGGCTAAATATGTGTAAATATGATCGATTTAGCCCAGAAAATGTCTACAGTCTTAATAAACCCTTGTGAAGCCCTTATTTACTGTCTGAATAAAAATGGCTTACCGGATCCCATAGGGAAAATGACAGCTTCCAGCATTACATCGTCTTGTTAGAATGTGTCATACCTCAAGCAGCAAAAGACTGCTCACTGTTCCCCCAACTGAAGTTAATTCCTCTCAACAGTCCTGTGTGGAACAGCCATGGATTTTAGTAACGGTTGCTAAAATCATTTTCCTCATACAAACAGAAATCTTCATCTCTTTTCTGTTTCAGAGTAAATAGTACATACCAGCACTATTTTAAAATAACAAACTCTTGATTGAATAATAAAAACTACAGTTAAACACTAAAAAACTCTAAGCCATCTCCGTGGAGATGTTGCCTGTACAACGGCAAAGAGAATGACTGGGGTAGGCGGAGCCTAGGAGGGATCATGTGACCAGCTTTGCTGGCTCTTTGCCATTTCCTGTTGGGGAAGAGAATATCCCACAAGTAAGGATGACGCCGTGGACCGGACACACCTATGTTGGAGAAATTATACATAATATTTATTTTAGAATTTTATAACATATATATATATATATATATATATACAGTGGGGCAAAAAAGTGTTTAGTCAGCCACCAATTGTGCAAGTTCTCCCACTTAAGAAGATGAGAGAGGCCTGTAATTTTCATCATAGGTTTACCTCAACTATGAAAGACAAAATGTGGAAACAAATCCAGACAATCACATTGTCTAATTTGGAAAGAATATATTTGCATATTATGTTGGAAAATAAATATTTGGTCACCTACAAACAAACAAGATTTCTTGTTCTCACAGACCTGTATCTTCTTCTTTAAGAGGCTCCTATGTCCTCCATTTATTACCTGTATTAATGGCACCTGTTTGAACTTGTTATCAGTATAAAAGACTCCATCTTATGAAAAATGTTTTTTAGTTGTTTGCAAATTGAAGAATATTTATTACATTCTTGACTAGCCATAAAGAAGGTCACTCGAAAATTACACACCTTCCACCTTAACAACACCAAAGTTATCTACCAATACCACCTTATAAAATTGATGCATCTACAAAGAGGCTTGACTTTTAAACCAATCAAGGATTACCAACAGGTTTAAATAGAGACCTTTAATTTCACTAAAACCATCTTGAGAAAGCCACTTCAAGTGGTGAAACGCGTTGATGGTCCTACTGCCTACAGGAATTTAACTTTGCCCAACAAAAGGAATACATAGTGACCAAGGATTGCAAAGGATTGCATTGGCACTACTTTTCTTCATTCAAAACTACAGATACGCTCTGCGCAGAGTGGAAGCCGGATCTACTTTCAGGAGAAAAATTGGCGTGTGACGTCAACGATTATCAGCGAGGCTGCAGCGTTACCTATGCCAGAAGGTGAGTGGAGGAGACATACCCACGAAGAGACCGAAAGGCATTCAGAGGTAAAGTAGCCGATAGTGCGAATCATACACACGATCCAACTACGAACTATAACATCAAAATAAAACTGGGCACTTTGTAAACTACAAACTAAGAAATTATACAGGCACAAGGAATGTATACTTAAAGGAAAACATAATTGGGACTAGTCGTTTATTGAAACGATTCACATATATATATATATATATATTTATTTATTTTTAACCAATTTTTTCTCAAAGTGTGACTTTTATTTGTTTTTTGTGCAAACAGTCATAACTTTGGTACCAAATTAATAAGGTGGATTGGTGATATATCAGCTATTCAGCTACTACCGCAGTATAAAGAGTGGTGCACCACTATAACTTTTTAACTTGCAAACAAGTTGTATATGTAAATCCCCAATTTCTCTCAACTCTATGCAATAGCATTTTTTAAATCATTGAAATACATGTCTTTACTCTTTTAGTAAATAATATTTAAGACCGGTCATAAATTTAGGATTTTACCTATGTGTTTATTGAAATAATTGTGTTTGTATTTTATCACAAATTTGTTTTATTGATTTCACAATATATTCGAATAACATCCGTCTATATCAGTGACACATCCCCTGCTGCTGTTAGCACATTCAAACCAAGTCAGGATTTTACCTATGTGTTTATTGAAATAAATGTGTTTGTATTTTATCACTTATTTGCTTTATTGATTTTATAATATAATCATATAATATTTGCCTATACCAGTGACACATCCCCTGCTGCTGTTAGCGCACTCTCACCAATTTATATATTTCCTGCATCTTTCCATTATATATCTGTCTTTGGGAGCAGATAGGTGATAGTGCAAGGGGCAATTTGCGCACCATTAAGAATTCTATAATTTATCAGTATAAAAGACAACTGTCCACAACCTCAAACTGTCACACTCCAAACTCCACTATGGTGAAGATGAAAGAGCTGTCGAAGGACACCAGAAACAAAATTGTAGACCTGCACCAGGCTGGGAAGACTGCATCTCCAATAGGCAAGCAGCTTGGTGTGAAGAAATCAACTGTGGGAGCAATAATTAGAAAATGGAAGACATAAAAGACCACTGATAATCTCCCTCGATCTGGGGCTCCATGCAAGATCTCACCCAGTGGGGTCAAAATGATCACAAGAACGGTGAGCAAACATCCCAGAACCACACGGGGGGACCTAGTGAATGACCTGCAGAGAGCTGGGACCAACGTAACAAAGGCTAGCATCAGTAACACACTATGCCGCCAGGGACTCAGATCCTGCAGTGCCAGACGTGTCCCCCTGCTTAAGCCAGTACATGTCTGGGCCCGTCTGAAGTATGCTAGAGAGCATTTGGATGATCCAGAAGTGGATTGGGAGAATGTCATATGGTCAGATAAAACCAAAGTAGAACTGTTTGCTAGAAACACAACTCGTCGTGTTTGGAGGAGAGAGAATGCTGAGTTGCAACCAAAGAACACCATACCTACTGTGAAGCATGGGGGTGGCAACATCATGCTTTGGGGCTGTTTCTCTGCAAAGGGAACAGGACGACTGATCCGTGTACATGTAAGAATGAATGGGGCCATGTATCGTGAGATTTTGAGTGCAAACCTCCTTCCATCAGCAAGGGCATTGAAGATGAAACGTGGCTGGGTCTTTCAGCATGACAATGATCCCAAACACACCGCCCGGGCAATGAAGGAGTGGCTTCGTAAGAAGCATTTCAAGGTCCTGGAGTGGCCTAGCCAGTCTCCAGATCTCAACCCCATAGAAAACCTTTGGAGGGAGTTGAAAGTCCATGTTGCCCAGCGACAGCCCCAAAACATCACTGCTCTAGAGGAGATCTGCACGCAGGAATGGGCCAACATACCAGCAACAGTGTGTGACAACCTTGTGAAGACTTACAGAAAACGTTTGACCTCTGTCATTGCCAACAAAGGATATATAACAAAGTATTGAGATGAACTTTTGATATTGACCAAATACTTATTTTCCACCATAATTTGCAAATACATTTTTTCCAAATCAGACAATGTGATTGTCTGGATTTGTTTCCACATTTTGTCTCTCATAGTTGAGGTATACCTATGGTGAAAATTACAGGCCTACCAGATTTTTTGTTGTTTAAAAAGATAGATAATCTTTATTACCCATTCTCTAGTTTTGCATAACCAACACAGTTATAATAATACAAGATTTACCTCTGCATATACCTTGTATCTAAGCCTCTGCAGACTGCCCCCTTATTTCAGTTCATTTGACAGACTTGCATTTTAGCCAATCAGTGCTCACTCTTCAGTTCATTCACGTGTGTGAGCTCAATGTTATCTATGTGAAACACGTGACATGAACTAATGCCCTATAGTGGTTAAAAACTGTCAAAATGCTTTCAGATTAGAGGCGGCCTTCAAGGTCTAAGAAATTAGCATATGAACCTCCTAGGTTTAGCTTTCAACTAAGAATACCAAGAGAACAAAGCAAAATTGGTGATAAAAGTAATTTGGAAAGTTGTTTAAAATTACATGCCCTATTTGAATCATGAAAGTTTTTAACTTGACTGTCCCTTTAATTACCTAATCGAACCCCATACGGGGGGGGAGGGGGGAGGCAATTAAGGCCTAATAAATGGTAACCATCAATAATCTCCTAATCAACCCCCATAATACAAAATCCTAACTAACAATAATCACCCAATCAACCCCCATACAGGTATGGGGGGGGGGGGGTCGGTTAGAAAATGAAAGCCTAAAAAATCCTAGCTAACAATAATCATCACCCAATCAACCCCCATACAGGTATGGAGGGTGGTTAGGAGATTAAAGCCTAAACTGCCACCTCCCAAAGCAAACTACACTAACAGCTAAACCCCCCTCTAAACTAACCACCTTATAAACTAAAAGCCCCCGCTAAACTAACCCCACTAAGTTATAAAAAATAAAAATAAATCTAAGTTACAGAAAAAAAAATGTTACAAAAAATAAAAAATACATTATCCAAAATAAAAAAGGATACCTATCACTAAACGACATGCCCCATAAAATAAACCCCCACAAAATAAAAAACACCTAAATACTAAAAAATTACAATAGCCCTTACAAGGGCCTTTTGTAGGGCTTTGCCCTAAAGCGATCACAGCTCTTTTGCACAAAAATAAAAAAATTACAAATCCCCCCACCTACAGTAAATTAACCCCTGACTCCCCAAAATAACAAAATCTAACCGAAAAAACCTAGCCTACAAAATAAAATTAAAAATAACAAAGCCTATTCTGAAAAATAAAAACCCACCACAAAAAAACCTAACTAACCCCACCATCATTACTCACAGTTGATGAGGACTCTAGCTCCTTTTGATCCATTGTTGGCCAATCTTCAACTTTCCTCCAGGCGCTGGAGGCCCAGCTTCACAGAGGCGGACTCCGGGGGCCTCTTCTGCTGCCTCCGCTCAGCAATCTTCATCACCGGTGGGCAGGCCCGGACTGGCCATAGGGCATACCGGGCATTTACCCAGTAGGCCGCTGGGTAGTTTAGCCCCGCCCACTGCGACCTCACACGGGATACAATTTTTTATTTTTTTTAGAACTTAATTTTTGTTGTTGTTGTAAATGTTAAATATTTAATGTGTTAACTCAGTGTTTAATACATTTTATTATCTGTACTGTCTGCAGCAAAGAATCCTCATCCTCTTAACTTTGGTCACACTAGTAGTCACGCACGTCATACGCCGGTACCATACTACATACAACCACCCACTTCTACTACTAGCACTTCAGGGCCGCCATACAAGCACACAATTACATTACATAATACATTGCATTGACCATTCCCAATTTGGATCGGCCGCACAGGCGCACTATTTCCGGCCTGGGTCTGAGGCTGAGCATGCAGTGCGAGTGATGTCACGTCACAGTCACACACACGCCCTGAACGCGGCTGCACTACACTCATGCTGCGTAACAGGTCCACGTGACACAGAGAGACTCAGGCTGAGAGGCTGTTAGACAGACTGTTAAACGCCTAGTGCTGCCTGGTGTCAGTGTGTCAGTAGCTGGAGGCCGGAAACATGCTGCCGCCGGGCTGGGTGGGTCCCCTGAGTCCTCCATTATCCATACATAGGCTCCATGCCTCCATCTCAATCTCCAGAGTGACTCCAGACCATGGGCATTCCGTGAAGCCGGGGGGCTAGTGAGCAGCGCCACTAGCGATGATGCTGACTCAAGGCTTCAATTCAGCAGGTGGCCACTGGCCAGCAGCAGCTGCAGGGCAGGTAGGAGGTCTGGTCTCAGAGAGAGAGAGAGACTGAGAGGACCTTTTCTTTTTGGAGCTGGTGTAGTTGGAGGTTGCAACTTGTTTGTCACAAACAATCACATGATAAATTAAATATATACAATATACACAATTACACTCACTGTCACATTACTATCTATATATACTGCCATGATTCATTTACTACCCTAACTTCCAGGCCTAGGCCGGCCGCCTATGTACAAAACAGCAGACAATCTTCTCTGAGCGTCTCTCCTCTGCTGCGGGCTGCAGTCCAAATGTCCCTGTAATTATTAAAATGTAAGGTATATTTAATGGGGAATCTCCCATAGTGGTGGTTATTATTATTATTATGTTTGGTTTGAGGGAAATAAACAGTAGATGTATTAAACCACTGGCTGAGCCTATGTTAGAGGGCTGCTACCATTGCGCACACTCTCATCCAAGGGGGTAATACCAAACACACAATGACAGTAGCAGGGACAAATTTCTTCAGTAATTAATTACTGTAAAGCAGTAACTATGTGTGTATATTTATAGAGTAGTCCCCTCTGTCATTCTGTCTCAGTCTGTTTAACCCTGTCTTGTCTGTATTTTTTACCGCCTGACCCGTATAGCATTGCAGGATCTATTGGTGAATTACAAATAAAGTTGTTTTTTTTCGATGTACCATGCACCTACCATGTTTATATTCAATTCACTTCATGCTTTTTTATTTTTTTGTTGCTTGAAACAGTGAGATGTATTGATATTTTAGGGTTGCCAGGCGTTCAGTATTTAACTGGACAGTCCAGTATTTTAGAAGGCTGTCCAGTAAAATCTATACAACAAACAGAAAACCTGTAATACCAGCGTTGGCTTAAGTGAGCGGTAAGAAAAAAAGGCTTGTTAGCCCCGCACAGCCTTACCGACAAAAACTCGTAATCTAGCCGATTGTAAATTGTCTTATTCCATATTAACAGATTAGTAAAAGGGAAGACTTGCTAGAATGCTGGGCCTTTTATAACAGTGGATCTGTTTTCTCTCCGCTGCTACAAGAACTATACCTTAATGAATTAATGCAGGATAGACAAAAGAGAGAGATCGCTCTTGAAAAGGAACTAATAAAGAAAATAAAAATGCAAGAATCCAAATATATGGGAGAGCAGAAAGAATGTAAAAAAGGGGTGATATGTCGTAAATATCTATCTAGGATGACTTTTGGTGTATCTTTTTTTATAAATAATTCTTGTTTCGTTTTTTTTTTAAAAATTCTATTCTGGGGGATTTAAGACAGGGATAGGAACATGAATACAATTTCTAAATGGTTTAAACCACCTGTCTTTGAATTCAGAATTTTGAGTAATTTTATATGTGTTTAATATTGTATGGTTAGATAGTATATAATAATTTTCTGCATAAACTGCAAGATGGTGAATAGTATTATATTATTTTTTTAAAAAATACAAATTATTTTCAATTATTATACGTACTGTAAAATATTCTAACTAGTCCATACATTGAATATATCTATTTTTTAAAGAAAGTATAATAATTTTAAATAATTTGTATTAATATTATTTAATATTCTATATTTAATATTTCAAGAACACGCATTAAAGATATCAATTCTTCATGTGCACTAATCCAACCGCGCTAGTCCTAAATTGCGAACCCGGATGCACATTAAGCATATTTTACATTCCTATGTTTTTTACATGGATTTTTTTATTATTAAATATATATTTATACATATATATATGATACTGTTAATGTAAAATACATACATATATATATATATATATATATATATATACCTATATATCTAAAGGAATAGATATACAGGTATATATGGATATGTACACAAATATGCATTAACAAAAAAAGTACATTATCCTGCAAGTAAAAATTATTGGAATGTTAAATATGTACTGTAAATATAAAGTAAAACACATAAATACATCTGTACACACATATATACATACATACTAGGGATGAGCGAATCTGTTTATATTCAAATTCGAATGTTAGAACAAATGTTATTGTAGAAATTCGATTTACATAATAGAATGTTGATAAGAATGAATATTCTTAAAAATTCGATTTTCGAATGTTGTTTACATTTTTAGGAGATACTAATCCCTTCCACTCTGATATTTTGATGTACAAGAGGTACATTGATGACCTCCTGTTAATCTGGACAGGAGGTCATCATAGGATTGGTGACTTTATTGATTATCTGAATGCTAATAGCATCAATCTCAAGTTCACCTATGTGAATGTGATCCTATCTCAATACCGTACCTTGACCTGCTATTGATAGTGGACATGGATACACACAGCATTAAGACAACACTGTATCGGAAACCGATTGCAACCAATGCGGTGTTACATGGCAGGAGCAATCACCCAAGATACACTGGCTTTGGTGTTGCCAAGGGCCAGTTCATCCGCATAAAAAGGAATTGTACGGATGAACAGGACTTCAAGAGAGAAAGTGAGGCTCTCATGGGTGATCTCTTGGATAGAGGTTATAAGAAGAAGACATTAGAACGTGCTTTCTTGGAGGTTACCCGAATGGACAGGCAACACCTTTTGGCAGATACCAATATGAATACTCAAAGGAACAAAAGATTTGATTCCTCAAAGCCAGCATTTATCACTACATTTAGTGCTCAATTTGAGGACATTTGTAGGATTGTTAATAAACATCTGCCAATACTGACAGCAGAAGATAGTCTTAAAGACTATGTATCACAAGGATGCAATTGCATACCAAGAAGAGGATGCACATTGGGAAATGTACTATCTCCAAGTCTGCTGCGACAGCCATCCATTAGGAGGGGAAGCTGGCTGGAAGTAAAAGGCCATTATAAATGCTATTTCAGCAATTGTATATCATGTGGCTTCACTAATGTAACACATAACTTTCAGTCATGTACCACCCAGAGGGTGTTTGACCTTACTTCTTACACGAATTGTAGGACCAAGTTCATTGTATATTTGGTGGAATGCACCCTATGCAATAAGCAGTACGTGGGGTGCACCACCCGTGAGGCCAGAAGCAGAATCAGGGAACACCTGAAAAATATTGAAAATGGAACAGAATGCTCAGACCTAGTAAGGCATTTCATATATGCCCATGGTAAAGCTGTGGCTGGCTTTAAATGGCAAGTAATTGATCAAATAAAACCCTGTATCCGTGGTGGAGACCGAGCTTCCAAACTATTATATAGGGAAGCTTTTTGGATCTTTAAGTTAAAGACCAGAAGACCTTTTGGTTTCAACATTGATGGGGATGTCATCAATTTTTGGACCCATCAACGTTGAATTAATTTTCATATAAAATATTCGTCACTAATGCTTCTTTAGGCATCTGAATCAAAACTTTTTAACATTAGCCAGCGAAGCATTTTTTTGTTATGGTGGCTATGGCAAACATTAGTATGTGTGCCTAGCCCTTCCCCTCTTGTTATAACATATCAGTTGTCATAAAATACCAGTTGCAGTATTCATTTGCATGTAACTATATAAACACATAATGTAAGTATTTATACGATCTATTGTGATCTAATGTCTGAATTTATCAGAGGAATTTATAAGAGGATACTTATTGTGTCCCTACTTTTGAGAAACTAGGCACTACTTTTTATGTGTAACCCACCTAAGGTTTGTTCACATTTCTACCTTGATTTACATAATAAAAACTGTAATAACTAATATTTTATAGTAATTAATCTTTCCCCCCACCCCCCTTCATTTCGAGTATTGAAGAGACAGAAGGGAATAGAGATTTATGTTCAATCTACTGCAGGGTGTTAGATAAGGGATTTATGTTAAATTATTATTCTACTATATTTTTATATAACATTGAAATTATGTGTAGGCAGTGGGGCACAGATTAAAGACCAGTATGGGAAGATATTCAATTTTCAGATCAACTAAGTGTTGCATGTTTATTAAAACATAGAACTTCAAGATGTAGTAATATGTCATTTGCAATGTCACTGTAACTAATTTTCCTCTCACCATGTTTATATATTCTTGACTGTGTATTGCTAAAACTTTGAATAGGTAATATCCCTTTAAATGATGACATGTGATTTTTATACCTGAGGACACAGGTGTATATAAGGAGCTTTGATACCTTTGTTTTTTAAGTCCATGAATAAGGCAGGGGGGCTGCCGAAACGCGTAGGACCTATCTTGTCACTTGTCATATGGGAATATAAGCTTTTTATGCTATTTTAAATCAATGTTTTCAAATAAAGAACTTTTATTTCTTTACGCCTTGAGGTCTGCTGGTCATTTTCGCTGTTGCTGTATCCTTACTGTTACCAGCGTACCTCGGCGTGAGCTTTCACTAAACAGGCTGCCCTGATTGGTCCGGGAAAAGAAGCACCGGATTGGCTGGCGGGTAATGCCGCTGACAGCGTCGGAAGTACACTCACCCGCGGCTTGGAGCTTTCTTGCTGTGTAAAGTGTGTGCCGGAGGGGCTGGCAGAGTGACGCCCAGAGAGGGAGCTGTGATTTCTCTGCAACCGCTGAAGTGGAGTCCCGCACACAAGGCAAGGGTTGTTTTCGGGTGAGTGAATTTTTGCTTCTCATTTCCGCTGATTGTTTGGAGCTGTTGGAGGGGACAACTGTTGACTTTGCTGTACATTTTTCGAATGTCACATTCGAATTCGAATGTCACATTCGAATTCGAATGTCACTTTCGAATATTACATTTATAAAACACAGTATTAGACTAGAAATACTATTTTGAATTTGAATGTCACATTCGAATCGAATATCACGTTCGAATTTGAATATTACATTTATAAAACACAGTATTAGACTAGAAATACTATTTCGAATTTGAATGTGACAAATTTGAATTTGAATATTACATTTTAAAATTGAATGAATAGATAGCTAAACATTCTATTATTCGAACGAATGTATCAAAATTCGTTTTAAATTTCGAATTTTTAGAAACATTCTCCCATCCCTAATACATACACATATTTAGACGCGTATGTATGCATATATTTGTTAAAGCCCATTGCATCCTAATACCATATATCTTTGAGCACTTATAACTTTATTATTTTTTTAAATATTTTTTATTACATAGTCTTTATGTGAGTGTAACTGTACTTTTACATGTACTTATAACGTGTTTAGTGCAACATTTGTTCCTTCCCCTACCTTTACGGAAACTCTCAAGTTGCACTAACCCGACGCACATAAATAATGATTGAACACATTTACTTTCAACTCGTAATACACATGCTATTTCAGCAAAAAGCCTAAAAAATCCAATATCGCACACACGCTACAGTTAGTGTGCCTCTTGTAATTTAGCCCAAATTGAGGTGTAATTTGAGTGGGTAACTCACAGAATCAGTTAAAATCTACATGTAAACAAACAACTAAAAACACCTCTAACATAAGGGTGTGAAAATGACCCAGCAGAGAAAGGGTTGAACAACTTTACAATTTATTTCTATCATCTAATTTGCTTCATTCTTTTGGTATAATTAGTTGAACTGGTATTTGAAGTGCGGCACAATGTGAACGCAACCTATGTGCTCAATAAAGGATGCTTCCTTGGACTCCAAATGAAGCCTCGTTCTCATGAGAACAAGCACAGCGAAGGGGGTAAGTTGCGCAGCAATGGCAGCGAATTGTAAATATATCTGTACAGTATACGCTTATATACATATATATTTATGTGTTAATATGTGTATATATAAATAAGTGATGAGAGACAGCTCCTTTTCAAACAGGGGCACAGGAAAGGGTTAGCCAAACCCCAATATCAATTTCAAAAAGGTAATTTTCCAGCCTCCAGTAGATTTTTAAAAGACCTTTATTAGTTTCTTACAGGGTCCATTGTAACAACGACGTTTCGAACCTATACCAGGTTCTTAATCATGTTTATAGAATAGTGTGCAGGTGTGTCTTTTATACTTGTCCATTTCCTATAAGATTACACGACAGTGCCATCATGTGGTCAAAATTTAAAATTACAAGTGATAAATAAAAAACTTGAGTTATTCAGCTTCTTGTACATCTTAGATTGAATTTTTAAGCTAGTTACCCTCTTTTTCTTAATTTTTATATGGTTATCACATGCAACATTAAAACCAAATTTTACTATATTTACAAATAAAACCTATACACATAAGATATTGGAATCATATTAGCTACTACAGATAAATGCTACAGTTATCAATTAGAAAAATAATGACCATTCAAAATCTTTATTCAAACCTTCAGGTATCATGGTATTTAACTTATTAATCCAAAACATCTCCCTTCTTTTGAGCAATTGGTCTCTGTCACCTCCCCTCCTGGGTCTGTCAACTTGCTCAATAACTTGAAATCTCAGTTGACTGATGTTATGACCCATGGAGAGGAAGTGACAGGAAACAGGTGCCTCTGTATTTTTATTCCTGATGTTGGATTTGTGTTCAGTGATTCTTGTTCTTACTTCCCTACTAGTTTCACCTATATAAATCCTGGCACACGGACATTTAATGAGGTATATAGAGTATGTGCTTCTACATGTTAGATATTTTTTGATTGGATATTTAGTCCCCTTAATAGGGTGGAAAAATTCTTTCCCCTTTATTATGGAGCTACAATGGCTACAATGTAGGCAAGGATAACAACCTCTATTGTCAGGTCCTATTGATGTTTGAATGCTTTTCTTTTTGCTACCAATATCTGCTCTTACTAGTAAATCTCTCAGGTTCTTGTTTTTTTTGTAAGCTACAATAGGTATATTTTTGAAATCTTCAACTTGAGGATTGCATTCTCGAAGTATGTGCCAGTGTTTATTAATAATATGTGAAATTTTAGATCCTAAAGTATTGTATTGAGTTACAAAAACCATTCTGTTTTCTTTTGTTTTGTTTTTCGTATTACAATCTTCCTTATCTTTGCAGTACTCTAATTGTTTTGTGATTAGTTCTTCTGGGTATCCTCTTCTTTTACATTTTTCTGCCATTTCTTTTAATCTTATATCACATTTCTTTTTGTCAGTAACTATTCTTTTTACTCTTTTAAATTGACCTTGGGGTATGGCTTCTATTGTTTTTTTAGAGTGGAAGCTATCATATTGTAATACTTTATTTTTGTCTGTGGGTTTCACATATAGATCTGTTTTTAGGAAACCTTGTTCTTTATATACAAAAGTGTCTAAAAATGCTACTCCTGTATCTTCAATGTTAAGAGTGAATTTTAAACCTGTGACAGATGAATTGAGGTGCTCAACAAACTGCCATAGGCTCTCAGTGTCGCCCCACCATATGCCAAATATGTCATCCACAAATCTCCACCATGCTGCACCATATTGAAGAAATAATGGATTTGAGTATACAAATTTCTCTTCTATGTGGGACATAAAAATTGATATTGGGGTTTGGCTAACCCTTTCCTGTGCCCCTGTTTGAAAAGGAGCTGTCTCTCATCACTTATTTATATTACTTTTGAGCCTGGAGAGTACCTGCATCTACAAAAGAAAATAAAGCACAATGGCTGAAAAAAACACTGAGAAGACAACTGAAGTGGTTCCCAAAACATTTGCTTATGATGAGGAATCAGCACAGCAGATATATGCTACAGTATCTGGTAACAGAGACTTTTTACAGATTACATCTGGGGAAGCAACAAGCAGAAATTTTGAAAAAAACAACAAAAGGAAAATGGTGTTAGAATTGCATGCCATAACACTGAGCGAATACCACAAAGTACAAAGGATACCCAGAGGATTGAGGATGTCTACCTGCCCAACACTCTTTTCAGATAAAAAAGATTATTGTGAGAAATTTGAAAGCATTCTTAACAAATGTTCATATGATCTCATTACATGGACTGTTGAATATGCACAAAGAGAAAAAAGTATGGTTTTTGTAACTCAATACAATACTTTAGGATCTAAAATTTCACATATTATTAATAAACACTGGCACATACTTCGAGAATGCAATCCTCAAGTTGAAGATTTCAAAAATATACCTATTGTAGCTTACAAAAAAACCAAGAACCTGAGAGATTTACTAGTAAGAGCAGATATTGGTAGCAAAAAAAAAAGCATTCAAACATCAATAGGACCTGACAATAGAGGTTGTTATCCTTGCCTACATTGTAGCCATTGTAGCTCCATAATAAAGGGGAAAGAATTTTTCCACCCTATTAAGGGGACTAAATATCCAATCAAAAAATATCTAACATGTAGAAGCACATACTCTATATACCTCATTAAATGTCCGTGTGCCAGGATTTATATAGGTGAAACTAGTAGGGAAGTAAGAACAAGAATCACTGAACACAAATCCAACATCAGGAATAAAAATACAGAGGCACCTGTTTCCTGTCACTTCCTCTCCATGGGTCATAACATCAGTCAACTGAGATTTCAAGTTATTGAGCAAGTTGACAGACCCAGGAGGGGAGGTGACAGAGACCAATTGCTCAAAAGAAGGGAGATGTTTTGGATTAATAAGTTAAATACCATGATACCTGAAGGTTTGAATAAAGATTTTGAATGGTCATTATTTTTCTAATTGATAACTGTAGCATTTATCTGTAGTAGCTAATATGATTCCAATATCTTATGTGTATAGGTTTTATTTGTAAATATAGTAAAATTTGGTTTTAATGTTGCATGTGATAACCATATAAAAATTAAGAAAAAGAGGGTAACTAGCTTAAAAATTCAATCTAAGATGTACAAGAAGCTGAATAACTCAAGTTTTTTATTTATCACTTGTAATTTTAAATTTTGACCACATGATGGCACTGTCGTGTAATCTTATAGGAAATGGACAAGTATAAAAGACACACCTGCACACTATTCTATAAACATGATTAAGAACCTGGTATAGGTTCGAAACGTCGTTGTTACAATGGACCCTGTAAGAAACTAATAAAGGTCTTTTAAAAATCTACTGGAGGCTGGAAAATTACCTTTTTGAATATGTGTATATACACATATTAACACATAAATATATACGTATGTATATAAGCATATACATATATATTTACTGGGAACACAGAGTTCCCATAAACTGATATGTAAAGGCACTTTTCAGTGCCGTTTTTTCTCTAACAACACACAGCCGCTAACTTTAGTTCCCAAAAACTGCATAGTGCAGTATTTTTTTACAAAAAAAGAAGATGCTACAATTATTTTATTTTTATTTTTTTGGGGGGGAGGGTAGCTGGGGCATTTTAAAAAAATTACCAATTGTAATGGCTGGCTATATATTTTGCACCCGCAAACAGGCAAATTTGCAATAAATTAGTGCTCCACTTGTAATCTAGTCCTATATTTGTTCAGCCACCTCCCAGTAGTGTATTGATTCTCATTCAACAAAGCATACCATGAGAATGAAGCAAATTTGATAACAGAAGTAAATTGTAAAGTTATTAAAAAAAAATTATATGCTCTATCATAATAATGAAAGAAAAAATTTGTGTTTCATGTCCCTTTAATCTATTATTTTTTACCTTTGCTGTTTTTGATAAATACAATGGGGCCTATTTGTTAATGTGCGAGCAGACATAATTTTTATCTGAAATACCTACTGTAACATTATTTATTAGTTGCTTACCTTATGGTAACGGGCAATCAGTTTTCCTTCAAGATCAAACACAATTGTTGTATCATAAATGTAATGACCATCCTCTGGACATCCGTCATTACTAATATTACATACTTTTTTGTCTCCAATATTTGCAACCAGATAAATAGAATTTTTCTTTGCCATACAACTTAGTCTTTCCTGTACTGGTGTCGAACCGAATCTACATTTATTTCAGATCAAACACATCAATACAAAGGTGATTTATGGAATACCAATGTTTTACTATAATTAAAGAAAAAGACACAATGATAACGTCACCTTTAAATTAAAAATATACAGGTACAAATCCCAAAATCTGGAATTCCAAAATCTAAATCGTAACTTTTTAATTAATTATAGTGCATGCTGCTCCTAACCCTACTTAGTTATGCTTTTCAACAAAGGATACAAAAAGAACAAAGGAAATATGATAATATAAGTAAATTGGAATGCTGTTTAAAATGATTTGGCTTTTGAATCTTTTCAGAATTAGAAATGCTACTCACCCATCTGCACCCCCTAAAACCTCTACTGTCCTTTTTCCCTTTCACTGGGTTCCCAGCCTAACCTCATCAATGGTGCTAAACTGAGAGCTTCTAAGTTAGTTTTTAAAAGGTTTTATACTGGATTTTTAGAGCATTATCTGTGCATATTCTTCTTTATATTAATATCTATTACATGCAGTTATATGAAAATTAGTGTATACTGTCCCTTAAAAATAGACGTCAGTAGTGGCCTATTTTTCTTTTACGTTACTCAAACCAAATCTCTATAAGAATAATATAATTAAGTTTTTACCTTTTTGGATCTGAACAAGGAACCCAGTTAACCTCCGGGCTTGGTATATCTTCAAGATATGGATAGACAGTTTCTCTGGTCAGACCTAAACAGCAAATGGCATACTCTGGTGTCACTATGATGTGTGCACCCTGTGATAGGATGGGAAAATGAAATATTAGCATAACAGGGGTGTCCAATCTTTTGATGTTTGAACACAATAGAACTTTCTTTTTTTTATGTGTAGTGAATAAGGCTTCTTATGATGGAACAAACATATATACTTCTTTATTAATAAACTTCATCTGAGAAATGTATATGTATGATTTACAATATAATAAAATCTGCATATAAACACAAATTCAGGAACATATATATTGGATTAGCAGATTTAGTTGATATGCAGTTTGCAGACAAGAAGAGTGCACTGTTTCATATCTGAAGGAATGGAATTTTGGCGGCCTGTTATAAAGTCAAATTGTGGCACCTGGCCCTGGGCATTAGTCTGGACATCTTTGCTTTATAGTAAAGGGAATATAAGGTGCCAAAACCTACTCTAAAAGACAGACAGGGGTTATCGTTAGCTACGCTTACAAATGCAAACATGACAAGCTTTCTAATTAGATCAAGAATTAGAATTTAAATTCTGCAATAATTTTCCTTGCAATTTGAGACATGCAACTAAAAATCACAGTATCAATATCAAATGATTTTTACCTGTCTTGCTGCCGATTTCACAGCTTTTTCCAAAACATCTATATTTTTGTTCATATTAGCAAATGCTTCTTCCGTGGTGACAGGTGACATACTGGAGCCTGGACGAATTGGGACATGTTCATAAACTGCAGCAGTGAATTTTTTCAGAGTATAACTCCTGCATGTACAAAAAGCTGCAACGATTACGAATAAAAAGCAAATCATGTTAGAGGCTTGCAGACTTTAAAATATAAAGGTATGTTTCAAGGGAGCAACTAGTACTTGAGAGTGATCTATGCTATTTATATAGTCTGGGACAATGCAATATGGGAAATTCCCTGAATAAAATAAATAATAAAAAGTTGTGAAACTACACTGGTCAAGTCATGTAGGTTTTACATAAACAGGTTTACTCTTGCACAATACCATCTCAAATACAGGAATCTAAAATTCAGTGAACTAAAGACTGTTTTATCTTCCTTGCCAAAATTAATTCATTAATTAAATAAATAAATACAAATCAGTCATAAAGTCAATAAAGATTTACCAGTCATAAAGTTGCTACTATGTAATCGAGAATTTTCTGCTATTGATTTTCAAATTTAAAAACAAAACAAAAAATAATTATTAAAAAATACTAAAACAGTAGATTTTATTACACTGTAATACCTTCTTCAGTCTGTCCAATCCCTGTTGTATAACAGAGAATCTAGTAACCAAGAATGGAAAGATCAGGGGATAAATACATTTATATGTTTCAGTAAATGGAGAGAGGAGGAAGACAGTCTTGTTAATATCTGGCAAACAAAACAAAAATAAGTGGTCTAAGGAGAAACGTTGAATCAAATATATGTAAAAAAATCATATTAATTAGTCACAGATTTTTTTAAGCAAATTGTAAATAGTTTATCGTCCTATGTTCACATTATTGGTTTATTATATTGTTTTTACGTTTCAAAATGCATATTGCGACAGACCAAATCCCATACCACGGACGCATGCTAGATAGTGGATTCCACTTCACCTTCTGCCACACTTCCCTTGATTTTCTGCAACTGGGCAGCTCTCCCTCTCTGCTGTTATTTAACATGAAAAATTATGTTGTTGTTTTTTTTTTATATTTGTGAACATGCTTGCTTTAAAAGTGCCCTAATGTGTCTGTTTAATATCAACTAAATATATAAAGATCCTCACAGAACTGAAATACTTCTGCAGGTTGTAAGTTAGTGTGACACACTAACACAGGTGTGCCCAAAAAAACTTTTTTGTATGAAGGGTTGGCAGTTAATTATAATAGAAATTGTAGTTAAAGTGACAGGAAATTGGTTACTACTAATTAATTGAAATTGTATAGAATCAAAATGGGCCGGCTACTAAGCTTACATTCCTGCTTCAAAAAAAAAAATACCAAAAGAATGAAAAAAAATTTATAATAGGATTAAAAGTATCCTAACATAGTAACAGAATAATCTAGATTTTATTAAAGAGACAAATATTTTGCAATGACTCTTCCTTTACTGAACAGACAGCACTTAAAAGCATTGGGGGAAAAAATAATAATACAGTACACAGAAAGTTTTTTAAACCAATGAGGATTCAGGAACAGGTTATGAACAACCAATCAGGTAGAATCTAAGGATATAAGTAGTTAAGTAGGCCCTGGCATAATAACTATTCCTCTTTAAGCTTTGCTGCTAACACTAAGAAAAAAGGTAGGAACAAACATAAAACAATATTCTGAAAAACATGCGAAAATACAGAACAAAATAGTTAAAAACATTGAAGAATTGAGAAAAAATGGATCCCACAGATTAGTTGAAATATTTTGAGGAACTCTGGAATTTTGATGACGAAGAAACAATGACAGAGACTATTTTGCAAGTTTAAAGCAAAATCGATTATGTAATAAGATGGTGTGGAACTGAATCGGTTTAAAATAAAACTGACATATAACAGAGCCAGAAGACCAATCTGCTGCATTAAGAATTTCTGGTAAGGAAGCAAGATTTAGAAAAAAAAAAAAAATTTAGAGGCTGAGGCTCCCCTAATCGAGTGAGCTGAAATCTTGTCTTCCACACCAGCTAAAGACATAATACATCTAACCCATCTACTTATAGTGGTAGTAGTGACAGGTAAAGGAGGTAGAACAAAAGAAATAAGGAGCTGATAGGGGAAAAAAGAGGAAGATCTAAACAATAATAGTTTTGGATTTATATTCCTTCAGACAGGAAAAAATACAAAGTTTAGGAAATTCAAAATAGTAAAGATAAAAAAAGGAGGATGAGAGAGAGTTAGATAATCTAGATAAAGAAAATATTACACCGGGATGAGAAAACATTTTAGAAATATAATCTATGGCTCTGACATCTGAATCTCTTTTGCAAGATAATTAGCACAATAATGTAGCTAGTTTGCAAGTTAACTGTTTAATAGAAAGTTCTTTATTATGAGTCCAGTTATTAAACAAGTTGATGACTAAATCAACATCCCAAAAGTAAAAATGTTTGGAGGCAGTTTTTTTTAATTCTAATCACTTTCATGAGTTTTTTAACAAATGAGATTTGACCAGTAGGAATATTAGATAAAGGAGAATGTCCAGCTGAAATTGCAGATTGTGCTACATTAATAGACCTGTAGACCATTCCAGCTTCGAACTAAGAAGTGAGATAGTTAATTACTTCATTTAAAGGAGCTGAAAAGGGATCCAAGTTCCTGCAACTGCACCAATAAGACCATCTTACCCAGGTGTGTTTGTATAATTTATGGGTTCCTGGTGCCCAAGACTCCTAGAGGAGTGATTTAGCTCCTTCCGAAAGACCCTCAGAGGACCAGGATCCCCTGAAAATATCCAAGCAATCAGCTGTAAGGACCCTTGAAGAACAAGGTTGTGATACTCTTGTAGGACTCAAGAGAAGGCCTTGTTGAAAGGGAAGGAGAAGAGGAAGATGGAAAGACATCCACAGAAGAACCAAGATTGGGCTGGACACCAAGGGTTATCAATAAGATTGAAAGAAGATTCCTCCTGACAAAATAAATCTTTCTAGGAATCATTGAAAAAGGAGGGAAAGCATAGGCTCCTTGAACCAGCCACTTCTGAAGAAATGCATCTGTGGCTAGAGCTAGAGGGTCTGGTCTCCAGCTGAAAAAATGAATCACTTGGTGATTCAGACAGGAGGCAAAGAGGTCTATAGAAAAGAGACCTCTGTGACGCAACAGTAGCTGAAATTTTTTAATTCAATTTCCAGTCAATGGAATCTATTAGATAACGAGATGCCCAATGCCATTGTATTGTTTAAACTAGGAATGTATTCTACTTGAATCTGAATATTGAGATCCAAACAAGAATGGATACATTCTGATGTTAAATATGACAATATTTTTTATGTAGTACCTCCAAAACAGTTGAGATAATTGACAGCAGAAATATTGTCCATCTTGAGTAATACAGAAATTAGACGATCTGAACGAACAAACAAAACTCTTGACAGCGAAAGAACCTTCCAAAAGTTCCAGACAATTGATATGTAAATTCTTCTCTTCTGATGACCATTTGCCCCCTGCTATGAGAGGACCAAATCTGGCTCCCCAGTCTGATCTGCTGGCATCTGCTTTAAAAATTATCTCCGGAGAGCATCCAAAAATTGCTCTCCCTTTCCTAGCCTCCAAATTGGCCAACCACCATAAAAGTTCTGATCTGGCTTTTTTGATAAGGCAATTTTGTGAGAACTGGAAAAACCTTGACGAAAATAAAAAATCTTCAATCTTTGAAGAGCCTGGTAGTGAAGGGGGACTGGAAAAATGGCTTGGATGGAAGATGAAAGAAGACCAATTATGCGCGATAAAGTGCGAATAGGAAAAAGAGGTTTGTTGAGCACATAAGAAATCTCTTTCTTTATCTTCTTGATCTTGTCCAATAGAAGTCTCAAGGTAGCAGATTGAGTATCTATTACAAATCCTAAAAAAAAATAGTGATTGGGAAGGATTAATTTCTAATTTGTTGAAGTTGATGACAAAACCCAATTTCTGAAAAATCTCTATTTTAAGATTGAGATGATTGTGCAGAGAGATGATTTTAGTGCATGGTGAGGATATCGTCCACATAAATTATGAGATGAATACCCCTCATTCGAAACTAAGCAACAACAGGGCAAAAATGTTTTTGTAAATGCCCAAGGGGCAGAAGAAAGACCAAAAGGAAGGCAAGTAAATTGCCAAAGGTTGTCTTTTTAAAGAAATAAAAAAAATTCTAAAAAGCATCTTTCAAATTCAGACGAACCAACCAATCTTTTTGTAGTAAACAGTCTGAGGAGATGAATTCCCTCCATCTTGAAATGATTGTATTCCAAGTGAAGATTGAGACTACTCAAATTAATAACAAGTTGAAAAGAACCCTCTTTTTTCGTCACCAGAAACATGTTGTTAATGTAAGAATTGTTGTTTGATGAGGCAATTTATATGGCCTGTTGCTTTGCTAGTTGCATAATCTCTAACTGGTGGAGGTCTGAATGAGAAAAAAAATATTGGAGGGGAAATGGATGATTGGAAGGGAATGGATATGAAATTTAGATGAAGACCTGAAACCCCTTGAAGTACCCAAGGATCTTGACTTATATTTTCCCAATTGTGAAAAAATAAGGCAAGCCTGCCTCCTATCTTTTGTGGGAAAGAAAGTGTGGAAGGATACATGGGCAAATTTACCTGAGAAGGATCTTCTTGAAGTTTTTCCTCACAAAGATCTGGAACTGAAGTCCAATATCTGCCTCTGGTTGTGAAGAAACTGGCATTCGAAGATCCTGGGATTGGATTGTATTGGTATTGAGACCTGGATACATAGGGAAAATGGCCAGGGATGCGGCCTCTTCCTTTCCCAGCCCTGTTAAAAACCTTAGAGTTTTGATTAAATATCTTTTTGGTTTGAGATTTTATCTTATTTAAAGAGAGTTAAGGGAAGATACATAATTATTGAGCTCTTTAAGCCCAGCATCTCCAAGCAAAAATCCCTTTTGTTTTGGCGCCAATTTCCATAGGGGCTAAATCTGTCAGTTTTGGGTCCAATTTTCTCAGGAGAATACAGCTTCTTTGACAAAACAAAGCAGTATTGGAGTAACCTAGTAGATAAACTAAACATTGAACCCATTGTTTCATAATAATAGGGTAAACTTAGGACTCATTAGAAATGGCCTTCATCAGATAATTCCATTAATTTCATAACAGGACCAAGTGTATCTAATAACTTGTCCTGACAGGCCTTTAAAAATCTGTCAGGACCTTTGCAGATCTTAATCTTTTTTGTCCCAATGAACTTTATTAAAATTAAGGTCAATTTCAGCAGTGGCTTGAGATAGGTTGGGTAATTCAGGCTTAGGACATTCAGAGAATATTTTTTTACTTTTTAGAAAGCGGTCTCTTTATATAATAAGCTAGAAATGTGGCCACTCTTTTAAAAGTCCTCCAATTGGAGGATCTGGGATGTTCAATATCATCTGGGTCCAAATAAGGTTCTCCTGCATTATCTATTAATTTAGGTTTTTTGGTCTTATGGGCTTTTGGGGACCTCTTATACCTAGGGGAATCCCCACTGGAGAAAGATGAGAAAGATGAGTCTGAGAAAAAAAAACTTTATTGGAAGAGTCCTCATTTTTTTCAGTTTAGAAATTATCAGATAAATAGGAATCTTCCGACTCATTTGTTGAAACCTGGTCAACATGTTTTCTGCATTTTATTTTATCCATTTCTGTTCTATTAGATACAAACTCTTCAGAGGAAATATCTTTTAATTCCTTAGGTATTGCAGAATCATTGTCTGAACTGGGCAGACATATTTTCGCTTTCTTTGCGGAACATTTTTGAGATAAACTGCTATCATCTTTTAAATGTTTTCTTTTAAAAGCAGCTTTTCTGGGAACATCTCCAGAGGACATAATATCCTTAATGGATTTGCCAGAAATATCAGTTGTATTTTCCTTAGACATAATAATTTAATAAACACTTTTTTGTCTGAAGACAGACTATATTATGTCCGAAAACGTTAATACTGATTAAAGTGATTTTTGCTAAGTCCCTCGGAGTGCGCTTGTCCTATATATATATATATATATATATATATATATATATATATATACACCCCACATTTACGTACACAATGAGACCAGAGCATGTATGTAAAACGAAAATGTACTTAAAGTGAAGCCATACATAATGCATTATAATAGTCATTTACATGCATACCTGATATAAATAATACATTTATAATAAAATAAACACAATACTGTAAGGTTAGGGCAACAGAACATATTTATTGCAAAATAAACACAGTATTTTCTAAGCTTAGGATCAGCTATAAGCATTTATTCTAGTAAGGATGAAGTCAACTCTTCCAAGTTGAGACACTTTCTTGCTGATGAATTGGGTGTACTACAAGTAGCAATAAGAGAAGGAGCAGGACTGGATGGTGATGTCAGAACTGGAAATGGACTGTCAGTTGAGGTTGATGATCTGGGATAAAAAATGACTGTGTGTCAATAATGATGATCTACGTGCTGATGGACTTTTAGAACAGTAAATCTCTGTAGAGGTGTGAAGTGTAGCTCTCTTCTTTTCTCTGTAGATTTGTTTGTAACAGCCAAAAGCCCCCAAAATGTTACCATTGACTGTGGAGCTTCTTTTAAAATCCCTATCATGCTTTTCAAAAACAGCCATGGCACTATCAAGATTATAGAAAGCTTCAAAGAGAATTTTTGAGGTTAAGCCTTCAGGCTCTTCAATTATCTCCACCCCATTTTGCACAGCTTCTTCTTCTTTCTCCTCTTCAAGTTCTAGAAGATCTTTATTGCTTAGGGGCTCAGTATGGGACGTAAGCAGTTCAGCAACATCTTCTGGCTTTAGTTTCAGCTCTAACTGCCTTGCCATCTCTACAATATTTTTAGTAACATTAGCTACAGAATCTTCAATGCCTTCAGAATCATCAGCTAACTGTGGGCATATTTTTTCCAGGCTTTTTCATTGTGGTATCCTTTATATCATTCCAAGCATTTCTTACAGTTTTAATGCAATCCAAGATGTTGTAGCTTTTCCAGAATTTCAATAGGACTTCTTGCCCTGCACCTTCTTCTTTGATTATTGCTGCAATACACTTACTGAATGTTCTTTTTAAGTACTTTAACTTGAAGGCGGCTATGACACATTGATCCATGGGCTGCAGTAATGAGGTGGTATTTGGTGGTAGGAGTTACACTCGAATGTTAGGGTTGAGCTCATCTAGCCTTCTAGGGTGTCCAGGGGCATTATCAACAAGCAGCAAAATGTTAAAAAGTATATTGTTGTCCTTGCAATAGGCTTTCACCTCTGGAACAAAGCAGGTGTCAAACCAATCCTCAAAAATGCACTGGAAGTCTAGTTTTAATGTAGTTCTTCAAAGCTCTTGGATTTTGAAAATGGTAAATTAGTAAAGGCGTTAAGGTACCAGAAGCATTGCCACCTTACAGGATGTTATGTAGGTTAGACCTCTTCTTAAACCTATCAAACCATCCACGGCTTGCAACAAATTCAGTATCCTTTGCTGCTTCACCTTTCTTAGCCTTCAGGTCATTGAAGAGGCTTAAGGCTTCACTTTGTATAATTGCCTGGTTTACAGAAACATGGCGTGTTGTCTGATTTTCTATCCAAAGTATTAAGAGTCTCTACATGTCTGCAGCAATGCTATTCCTTTTTCGAATTGTTGTGGTGTTAACCGGCGTAGCACTTCTAACTTCTGCAACAATTATTTCTCTGTTCTTCATGACTGTTAACTGTGGTCTAGTGAAGCCTAGCTTTTGGCCTATTTCAGCTTGAATTACACCTTCATCATACAATCTAATCATTTTAAGCTTCACATCCAAGGTAATAGATTTATGGCATTTCTTTTTATCTGCCATTATTGCAAAGCTTCCACAATCAGTCAGCTCTAGGTAAAGGTACATTTGTACTGTTCAGTACTGTACTGTTCTGTGTGCCAAGCGTGATACAGTCAGTATGTGTATATGTTTCCCAAAGTTGGCATCAGACAATATAACCCAGTCAATGTCTATGTACAGTACAGTATTATCACAGGAATAAAACACCAATTTGAGTGCTGGAATATTCAATACTACTGTATGTACTCACAATTCACTTTTTAACTGCAATGTCATTAGTGCGCGGCTTCTAGACAGTGAGCGGAAACCCCACCTCTTCCTGCCATGCGACCACCTCTTCCTGGCACGCAGCAACCTTTTCCTGGCCATGTAGAACCAAAGAGACTAACTGTTCATGTGCGGCGGCACCGGTAAAGAGAGGTTCCGTAACAGGTATGTACCTAGTTGTGAGAGAAGGTCCGTAAAGCGGGGTATGCGGGTACATATATATATATATATATATATATATATATATAATGCAAAAAGTCCAGCACTCACTATGCTAAAAAAGTCGTCGGGGTGCATCCCAGAATATACACAAAAAATAGTCCAAAGAGAACACTTTGATTCACGGCGAGTGCTCTCTTTAGACTATTTTTTGTATATACAGGTAGCCCTCAGTTTACGCCGGGGTTAGGTTCCAGGAGGAATGGTTGTAAATTGAAACCGTTGTAAATTGAAACCCAGTTTATAATGTAAGTCAATGGGAAGTGAGGGAGTTAGGTTCCAGGCCCCTCTCAAAATTGTCATAAGTAACACCTAATACATTATTTTTAAAGCTTTGAAATGAAGACTTTAAATGCTAAACAGCATTATAAACCTAATAATATAGATTGTATCATCATCAAACTAAGTTTAATGAACAAAAACATTTGCTAAACATCACCTAATAAAATAATCACACAACAGACTGCATCATCATCAAACTAAGTTTAATGAACAAAAACGTTTTTTTACTTGCATTTTTTCCGTTCTCTGCATTGTTAGCATGTTAGATAATGGGTCTGCACCTATTCTATGCATTTCAATCTGCAGTGATTAATAAGCAGTTAGGCACCCTCACCTCAAGCAGCTGGGCAGGAAGATAATAGGGAAGTGCCTGCTAAATTTTGCTCAACAGATCTGGTCTGATCTGTGTACACAGATCAATTTAAGGCTGTTAAGTTGCATAACTTTGCTGCAAAACAAGCGGACAGCTCCACCTACTGGCTATTTTAATTAGTGCATTTCTTTCCAAAAGCTTTTCAATAGCAGTCACATGACTGAAAAAAAAGGTTGTTATTCTGAAACGGCGCAAATTGAACCAGCGTAAACCGAGGGCCACCTGTATGTATATATATATATATATATATATATATATATATATATATATATATATATAATGTTGCAAAAATAGGCACTCACTGGTCTTTATAAAACTTCACATTTAATGTAGAAAATTTAAAAGCAGAGCATAACGTTTCAAGACCACACTGGTCCCTTTGTCAAATGCCAAATACGATACCAAACAATCTTACCTACTAAAACCCAGTATACACCGCCTAATATACCCAGTGTCTGATTATCGTATCCCCATCAGCTGAGCAGCTGAACGGAACTCCGGCGCTGTTTGCGTTCCACAGAGCACATTGTATTCCAGTGACATCACCATCACATGATACGCACTTCCTGGTTCGATATTGACGCTTGCACGCTGCATCTGACAGCTGTCAGAAATCGCACACGTGTTGGAAAAAACATACATGGCAGAACCCTCCAGTAGTGCCGTGTATGTACAGTATCCCATAATGTAATCTAACCATATGTTTGAAATAAGGGATTAAAAAAGACACAGAAAAGAAAGGATATACAAGGCGCTGCTTACAATCTATGTAACAGTTTTCCTCTAATGAGTAGTATTATTCAAATACACTTGCAGATAATACCCCTGATATTATGCAGAGATAACATTCGATAAGAAAAATGAAAATAAGTTCTTACAATTCTCCAAAAGCAAGTGTTAAAGTTATAGAATGGGGCCCTCCAAATATATGGGACACCAATAGGCTGCTCAAATTACGAGAAATATTTTGGATAAAAAAGATGGATTGTCTTTAAATATTGATTTAGACATACAGGCCTTTTTAACATAAGGTTTTAATAGGTGTGAGATTTATTCTGTTTTTTTTATGTACATTGTTATGCTTTTAAATGTAATATGTATTGACATATTTAAACAAAAAATTTTCATATATTTTTTTAGATGATACATATATTTTACATCAATACTAGTGGTTTTTAAGAAGTTATAGGTAAGCATTTTTATTTGTTAAATATTTGTTAAACTCGTATATTCACATACATAATAACATGTGAGTATCAGGTGAATATGAGTTTTTATGGTGCAATATTTATGTTGGTAAGAAATTGTAAATAACATTTTGTTGCATCAAATTTTGTATATACATTAAGTCCTCTAATGCAAGATAGGAGGTAATGAAATAGTTAAACAACTAAACACTGGCTGTATCCGCCTATAAAAGGCAGGCAGTTAGAGACAAGCAACACTCTTGAAAAAGTTCCAGCACGGAACGAAACGTACGTCGAGTGAGGGGGCACTAATATTGCTCTTAACATTGTGAATCTTATAAGTCCGGTGAGGCCGCAATTGTTGTGTTTTTCCGTTTGTTGAATTACACCTAACGGGCTGAGGACTTTGTGTAATGCATGGTTAATATGCCATTATTTAGTCCATTATAATTGTCGCTGTGTGAAAGAGACACATCGCTCTATTGGGAGGAGGATCCTAATCAGGAGTACATACCAGCAGAGACCAACCAACAGCGGAAGTAGCTACCGGATTGGTCAAAAATCCAACACACCCACAGACAGCCGGGGTACTGACGCCGCACGCAACGACATTGGAGCTGGAGAAACGGGGAACTCATCGGGTGATTTTATACACCGCTTGTTTTAATTTTTTAAATTTTGAGTGTGATTCTTATGTGTGATATATATATTTGGCATAATAAATTTGTACATACTGTCTGACTTAGATGCGTTTGGGCGCTCTTTCTTCTTTATTTCTTTTTTTTAAATAAGGGATATACATTAACACTAAACCTAAATCATTAAAAACAATAGAGGACCTATGCTATGTACAGGAAATATTAACATTAAAAATATCAACATTAATATGGATACATTTATTCAAAGTATACATCATAGCCATCAAGGAATATGGTAAGAAACTCATATTTAGAACCGAGGTACCACGATGGAAATCAATCCAATCCAGGGACTTTATAATATCCATATAGGTATATAATAGCCGTCCATTTGGTCATTGCAGTCCCTGCAGTCTCAGTGAGACCAGATCCAAACTACTTAGGGCTTCTTACCACATGATAATGTCCGAATACTGTCCGTGTATGCCAAATTTTCATAGTTTGCTATGCGAGTAGAGAATTAATGGTAGCAAATAAGATCCAGAAGTAACTCATTTATTTGCCAAAAATGGAGAAAAGTCTAAGATGGTATTAAGACCCTTCGGGGCCACAGTGTTGAGTGTATATATCCATCTTGATTCTAAACATAGCAGTTTTTGTGCTCTGGTATGGTCAATGAGCATCATTTTCAGGCTTGACAGGTTGTGTTTATGCCTTGCGAAATGACGTGCTATGTCATTTATCGATGACATCCCGAATAGCAAATCTATGATTGGCCATACGTTCACAAAAGGTAGTGGTTGTTTTTCCGACATAGACCAATGCACACGGACAAACAAGATTACATAAGAACTCGTGCAAGTGAGTCTGTGGTTGATTTTATACCTTTTATTGGAATGTGGGTTTTGAAAAGTGGAACCACTCTGCATGCTATGGCACGTAACACAATCGCCACATTTGAAACATCCCAGCTTGGTGGGCTTAAGCCAACTGGACTTTTGGTAACAGCATACAGGGTCTGTCTCAACCAACAAGTCTCTTAAGTTACTTGCTCGGCGGTATGCCATCCTGGGTGGTTGCATCTTTTGAAATGGAAGACCTCTGTCATTCTTTATAAGTTCCCACTGTTCTTTTAATGCTGAGTTCATCCTGGTGTGTGTCATATCAAATGTGGTAATAAAGTTTAGTTTCTCATCTTTAGTAACTGTTGTGTCCTTTTCCCTCAGTAGTTCTTCCTGAGATCTGGTGAGAACCTTAGTTCTTGTATCTCTGATCATATCTTGATCATAACCATGGGCAGCCAGTTTTGTTTCCATGTCATTCATCTGATCTAACATCAGTGGGACCTCGGTATATATACACACACACAGTATGTATATATAGTGGAAATGCCACTGCAAAAAACAGTCAGGCAACTGTATTTTGTATGAAACTTTTCTTTAATAAAAGTAAAACAGTCTTTTGCCAGAGTCAAGGTATACTTCCCCTTTAAATGAAAAATGCTTTTCAGCAGCAACAGAAAATACAAAACAAAAAGGCCTACTCCTGTTAGAAGACTGACTAACAGTAGTTTCCCTAACTACTATTACTGGTCCAGCTACTCTGGCCCCAGTGAAAAACAAACATTCCCAGCTTTTACAAAACAAAAAAGTTTTCTCACCAAACCTTTAACTTCCATGCAGACAGCTCCTTTACAGGTCTCCACATGCACCATCCCAGTGCAGCCTGATACTGAGACCCCTACCTGCTTTCTCAGAGCTATGATATAGCCCTGGGCCTAATTAACAAGGAACAGGTGAATTAGCTAACAGAAAAACATTAACCACTTAACAACCAGGATAGATTTTGCTTTGTAACCTCTGACTGATATACACATGGTCCTGTACCCTGTCACAATATATATATATATATATATATATATATATATATATATATACAGTATGTATATATATATATATATATATATATATACAGTATATATATATATTGAAAAATAGAGAGTGGACAAGCGCACAAGAAGGCACTCCTAGTGTAGATCGTTTGTTACAAAGTTATTCACTATAAAAGATGTATAGATAAACACTCACGTGGTTTGATCTCATCCAATATGAGGTAAAGATAAGGCACTTGTTTTAAAGATGGTATACACATAGAAGGAGCGCACTCACACCATGGCAGTCCAACAACCAGGGTGGAAACTAAAAGAATATTATCCAGGGTCTGAGAAAGGGGTGCAATAAACCCCTTTAAGAATCCAGATGTTTGAGAGCTCTGGGGAGCATGCTCTGCTAGATAACATGGCGGCTCAGCTTCTAATTGGTTGGATCACCCTTTTGTCTCTGTGTTTCAGAAGATTTCCACCTTGGTTCCTCTACACAGGTGAAAGAGGGAAAGTGCTTTCACCTGTGTAGAGGAACCAAGGTGGAAATCTTCTGAAACACACAGAGACAAAAAGGTGATATATAAAAAAAGATCACAACATCCCGTAACGCGGCCGTGTTTCACTATCGCTTCCTCAGAGGGGTGAGGAAGCGATAGTGAAACGCGACCACGTTAGGGCATATTGTGATCTTTTTTTAACTAGCTGTTTTCTGGTCTAAAAATAATTAGCTTTAATCTTCAATAATTGTAACAATATAAGTACAGACTCTCAAGTTAGGTAGTAGTGAGCCCAGGCATTCTCTAACTGTTGTCGATATGCAACTTGTGCTATCAAATTCATAAGAGCCTTTTTAGTTACATTGTTAATAATAGAACAAACATTGTGCACAAACCTGTTCCTATACAGCGGTTACTGATTTACTTACTTTGTGGCAAGTTGGTCTTGCCACATAATTTATATATATATATATATATATATATATATATATATAACTCATGTTGCTACCAATAATTATTAAGGTGGGAATGACAACATCGTTAACATTGTATGTTATATATTGAGGTGACTCCATGTTAAATAATATAGGGGACATATATTGTTATGCCCCTTGAAAATTCTGTTATTTAACACACTGTGAGAACTAAATTAGAAAATTATTCCCAGTACTATGATATAATTGGATCTGAGAGGTCAATTCATCGTGACATTTTGATACAAGCATATTCTTCTTCTTCAAACATTAGTGTATATTCATTGCAGTGAATACCTATATTAAACTTACTAGTTACAGTTATTAAGAGTAATTTCTCTGTGGTCAAAAAATACAATGGTAAATGATATATCCGTGAAACCAAGCTGATCACACTGACAACTCTTGAAAGTGTGAATCTGCCGTGAGACACAGCATTTTTTTTTTTTTTAAATATATCTTTATTAAAGAAGAGATACAGTACCAAACATGACTAGCACACATCACATAATACATTATTTCAGTTTACATATAGCACAACAAGGTTATCGTTTAGTTCATATATTGGTAGGTAGGAGACAAAGTCTTGCCCTTATTAAAATGTTGAGATGGCAGTTCCGTGCCTTTGTATGATAGTAATCCGATTGTATGCGTGCATCATCAACTGTCCAGTTATCTGCACCCCCTCATTTTCAGTATTATATAAACAAAAACTTAACATAACACATAACTCTATGTAACACAGCCATAGGATTAACACAAAGAGACAAGTTATCCAGGCTAGTATCTAGCAAACATTTTCTCAGGGGGGGAGGAGATAAAAAAAAAAAAAAAAAAAAACATAGAGGGAGAGTACACTGGAGACAAGCGGGAAAAATTCTAAGATGGGAAGGAGGAAAGGGAGCCACTACACCTTCAAAAAAAGGATGCTACTGCGATCTCATTCATAGGTTCTGTTATGCCTGTATTAGTAAGTGAGTCATATAAAGCCCCCCACTCCCCTCTCAACGCTGCCTCCATCATCACCTCAGTCTGAAGGAAGGGCCCCAGAATTTGTTTCTGTTTTTCTACTTGTAATGATCCTAGAAAAGTCTTCCACTTCTTTAAAAAGGGTAGCAATCTTCCCCCTGTATCTAATAGTGTATCTTGTTGCTCAATAAAGATCTGTCTGAATAGGGCTCTTTTGAACTGTGTCAGTGTAGGGGGACGTCTAGAGCACCACAAGGTTAGAATACAGTTTCTAGCTATCAGAGTACAAAGGGTACAAAAGGGGTGCAATTTTGTGTTGATTCCCTCCCACAAGAATAGGTAGATATTCTTTATAGTGAATGTTATCTCCAGCTTCATTACCCTCCCAAACCAATACTGCAGCATCCCCCAAAAGCGGCGAACCTTAGGACAGTGCAGAAAATAGTGGGACAAGGAGGGGTTGGGATAACCACACTTTACACATTGATTCGGGTGTTGGGGATTCCATTTACGACGCCTATTTGGCGTGATATAATCTAGATGCAACATTCTGACCTGGGCTTCTCTCAGTGTCATACTAAGTGTAGCTGCCTTCACCTTCAAGATACTGTCTGTGATGTCCGTGTTAGTGATGTCGGGTGTGAGTTCCTTCTGTATACCCTCTAACATAGCACCTTGTGTCTTAGCCATTTGATGTCTAATTAAAGCTTTGTAAAGTGCCGAAATGGAGAAGCTTCCCAGACTATATGCTGTTTGTGTGATCATAAATGGAGATTGGCTCCAGAAGTTTTTATCAGAGTCTATCAAAGAGGTCACATAGTGCCTAATTTGTAAATAGGCAAAAAAATGCCCATGTGGTAAGTCAAATTTGGTTTTTAGTTCTTGAAAAGTCCTGACCGTGTGTAACAACGGATCCAGGAGATCCCCGACCCTGATCAGACCTCTCTCCCTCCACATTGCAAAGGGTGCATGGTCATTTCCTGCCGGGAAATCAGGGTTCCCTATAATAGGGATAAACTTTGGAGAAGGTCGGATCCGACCGAACATCTTGTGAGCCTGAGCCCAGACCTTAAGTGAGTCTTTATACATAAGATTGTTTTTTTAGCCGATGTGGAAGGTCGCCCGGTGACAGATAAGGCAACACGCTCAAAGCCAGAGGTGCCACTACTGACTCCTCTAGTGATTTATCATAAAAGTGGCGTGTGTCTAACTGCCAGTCCACAACCAGCCTCAGTAGCGCCGCCCAATTGTAGAACTTGATATTCGGAAGACCCAGACCACCATCCAAAAACGCATGGTGAAGTTTGTGGGTGGCCATTCTCTGTTTTTTCCCCCTCCAGATAAACTGCCGGATTGCTCTCTCCAGTCTCCCGACGTCACCCCTATGCAGCATAAAAGGCAACATCAAAAGTGGAAAGAGGATTTTTGGTAGTAAGGACATTTTAAAAAGGTTAATGCGTCCCGTCAACCCCAGGGGGAGGTTCTTCCATCTCTCCATTTGAGAGCAAATTGTGGTACACTGAGAGTCCAGATTCATCTGGTATAGTTTATTCGGATTGCTATTTAATTGTATCCCCAGATAAGTAAGTGAGTGTGTGACCTCCACAAAAGGATAGACCGTTTCTCCATGGTTGTGTCTATGTAACCATAAAATCTCAGATTTAAGGTTGTTTATCTTATATCCAGAGAAACTACCGAACAGTTCCAACATTTTCAAGATCTTTGGGATGTGCTTCCGGGGTGACTCCACAAACAACAACATGTCGTCTGCATATAGCGCTAGTTGTTGAACGCTGTTACCTATTCGGACCCCCGGGAAAATTTGTCTCAGCTTAACCGCAAGGGGTTCCAGGGCGAGATCAAAAATCAGGGGAGATAAGGGACAACCCTGTCTTGTGCCTCTCTCCAGCTGAAAGTCCGAAGAGAAATGTCCATTAACCATGATGCGGGCCGTGGGTGCATGATAGATTTTGTGCAGCGCCGACACAAAGGGGCCACGAAAATTGAAGCGTTCCAAGGTGTCAAATAGATAGGGCCATTCAACCCTATCAAAAGCCTTTTCTGCGTCAAGAGACAGCAGAAAGGCTTCTGGCCGTTCAGTAGCACTTTTTTCACTTGCCTGCTCGTGAAAGTGGTTTATCACCTGGAGGACCCGACGTAAGTTAGTGACAGACGATCTCCCGAACACAAAGCCTGTCTGATCGGGGTGTAAGAGGCCAGGCAGCAGGGGTTTTAATCGGTTCGCCAGAACTTTTGTGAAGACCTTGTAATCTGCGTTAAGCAACGAGATTGGGCGATATGATTCCGGGACCGAGTGGTCCTTCCCTGGCTTGGGAATAAGAGTTATATGGGCTGATGAGAATGTAGGAGAAGGAGGAGTATTCTCTTCAAGAAGGCCATTATATATCCTGCCCAATACAGGCGACACCTGAGGCAGCAGCATCCGATAGAATTCTATCGGAAGGCCGTCCGGGCCAGCCGCCTTGCCTAGTGTTATGGATCTTATTGTATGCTGAATCTCCTCAACCGCGATGGGCGCATTCAGGGATTCTAATTGGTCCTCCGTCAAAGTAGGGAGTGCCAGTGTTTCCCAGAACCGATGCAGCTCTGTCGCCTCAGCCTCTGGTTGTTTGGTATACAGAGTTTGATAGTACATTGCAAAGCAGTGCGCTACGTCGGAAGTCGTTTTGTAATTGGCTCCTTTATAAGTCAAGGCAGCCACCTCTCGTCTTGTTTCCCTTCTATTTACCAAAGAGGCCAACAATCGCCCCGACCTGCACCCGTATCTGTAAAATTTTCCTGCAGTTCTCAACAGACCGTATGCTGCTTTTTGCTTTAAGAAGTTGTCCATTTGCTTCTTAATCTCTATATAGGCATCATATGCCTCCCTGGATTTGGTAATACTGTATGTCTGGTATGCTATATCCATATCCCTCTGTAAGTCATCATGTTTCCTTTGAAGATTACGCTTCAAAGTTGACAAGTAAGAAATCACCTGTCCCGTAAGGACCACTTTTGCAGTGTCCCAAAACAATTGCGGCGTGTCTAAATGCTGCTGATTATCGGTTAAGAAGTCATTCCAGCAGTGTGTTAGGTATTTTTGGAATTTTTCAGATTTCATTAGGTAAGTTGGAAATTTAAGTATATTTCTGTTGGGCTTAGGTTTATTTAAGTCGAGCACGATTTCTATAGGTGCATGATCCGATAGCACAATTGAGTGTATTTTTTCGGACCGGACCAGCGGGATCATAGAGTTAGACACTAAGAATAAATCTATCCTAGAGAGCGCCCCCGTCGCTCTGGAAAGACACGTGTAGTCTTTGTCTGTCATATGTCTTCTTCTCCATATATCGCACACCTCAAGCTCTGTCTGTAATCTCTGGAATGTTTTGTGCTCATATCTACCTTTATATTTCAGGAGTCTAGGATTAACCTCTCGTGACTGTAGCCATGATCTATCTAGTTGTGAGTTGGGGGCTAAATTGAAATCTCCACCTAGTATAAGTGGAAATCCTGTGAACGGTTTGAGAGCTTGTATAAGTCTGTCCCAGAATGAGGGATCTCTATTGTTTGGTGCATATATATTACAAAAGATATAGACTGTGTTGCATAATCTAACCTTAAGTATGAGAAACCGACCCTCCTTGTCCTTACGTGTATGGAGAATGTCTACTGAATTCCTTTTCCCAAAGAGTATAGCAAGCCCCCTACTGGAGCTAGTGTGTGAGAGATATGAAAGTGTACCTACCCATAACCTCTTGAGTTTATCATGTTCTGTGTCCACCAAGTGTGTCTCTTGAAGGAATGTGATGTCAGTGTCCAATTTCTTAAGGTGTGCCAAGATCGAGCTTCTCTTCACCGGGGAGTTAATACCCCCCACATTCCATGAGGTGATCTTAAGTGTCATTCAGATCCTGAGTGGGGAGAAGGAAAAGCAGGGGGAGAGAGACAGCAGAGAAGAAGAAGAGAAAAAAAAAAAAAAATCCTCCCCCCAGACAGGAGGCAGGCCCGTTTAGGGTAGTTATGCACTGCTCACTACATATGCGAATACAAACATGATCTGTAATCCCACTACATAAATCGGTTACGTATCCCCTCAAACTAAAGCTAACATAAGTTGTTCTCCATTTAGGACAAGTATCAATCTCACTGGGGTCTCAGGCTTGGAATCTTGTAATAGAGGTGGCCAATTCCGCAGGCCCGCGCTTCTCAAGCACACACAGGCCAATCTTGATTATTTTTCGGATTCCAGGTTTTCTGATGTCTAAGGGCACTCAAAGCCTCCGAGTGTATTTGGAAAAACTGCAGAGTAGTCATACCCGTCCCCAAGATTATCCTAGCACACACATTTCCACATATAGTGCTGCAGTGCATCTGACCACAGAGCAACATGACCAGCCCTGCGGACCCGCAATTCTTATTCGGACACGGGTCCACACGGGTCAGCCGTTTAGGACTATACCTCTGGAACAGTGAACTATAAAGGATGTGTGCACTGCACGTCAATATATATGGGACAACATCTGTTAACAAAATACATATCCTGAGTCCTATTAAAGCATAGTAAACAATTAACAACCCCCTCATTTCTACAGTAATAACAGAGAGAGCAAATATCAAAACAACAGTCATCACATACAAAGCATATAACCAGGTATTAAAACTAGCATCCGTCGATGTTTCCTGTAGACTAACTTTACTTTGTAGCCTGGTTGCTGTATGTACACAAGAAAATTTGACCAGCTCTGCGGATTCATGAATTTCAACTTCACACAAATCCACTAAAGCCAGTCTCTCAGAGGTCTGTCTCAGAGCCAAAGGTATATTAACATTAAACATAACCATAACAAACAACAAAACATTAAACTTAAAAACATTTCTAACTTTTCTAACATTTCTTTGGAAGGGCTGAGTTGCTCCAAAAAAGCCCATCCCTATACTCTAAGATCAATGTGACTTTTGCATATATCGTAACAACAACTCCCCTCAGTCTGTCCCATTCTGGTTTTCCGTTTTCAAATAGTTTTCCACGGCTTGAGGAGAGTGAAAGAATTTGGGGCCATGAGCAGTTTGCAGCCGCAGCTTCGCAGGAAACAGCAGCGCCACTTGCCGACCCTGGTCATAAAGACGGGAACAGATGGGTACAAATTCTTTGCGCTGTCTCGTGACCTCAAAGGAGAAGTCTTGAAACAACAACAACCTATTGCCCTCGTAAATGACTTCCTTTCGTAATCTGTAGGCTCTGAGGATTCTTAGCTTCTCCTGGAAGTTTAGGCATTTAAAAATGACCTGTCTCGGTTTGGTGTTATTAGTCTCCAAATTGCGCTCTGGACCCACTCTGTGTGCCCTTTCCACGTCAATGGGGAGGATGTCTTGTGCAATGCCCAGGAGCTTCGGGAACACTAGTACAGTGAAAGCTAGGAGATCCTTGCCCTTTACCTTCTCGGGGAGACCTACTATTCGTAAGTTATTACGACGACTACGATTCTCTAAGTCGTCTACTCTTTCTTGTAGAGCTTTGTTTTGGCGTAAGATTTGCTGTAGAGAGTTGCCTGCCTCACTTTGCCTGTCTTCAACCTCTGATATTCTGTTTTCAGCCGCCGTGAGGCGTGTTGAATATTGCCTAACCTCGCTGGTGAGTGTGTCTAAGCCCGCCTGTAAATTCTCCATTTTAGGCAAAAAGAAAGATTTGAGCTCTTTCATCAGCTGCCCTTTATCCTCTGCGCTAGCAGATTGGTCCATTGAGTGTGGGGATATTTCTGCACTCACTTCGGACTGGTGCCTGTTCTTCTTCTCCCCCATCTTGTTTCTATGGGTCATAGCGCCTTCCTGGGGGGGTGTTATTTTATAAAGATATTTATCCACTTTCATGTATGAGTGACCCACTGCTCTTTCTGTTAAGTAATATGTCTTATTTCTTAATCACAGTGGATCAAAAGTGGGCGAGTTTCCCAGCATCAGCAGGAGGAATTATGTGAGGGAACAGGGGGTGCACCCCAAAACTACCCAGGCACAGCGATCTTATATGTGAGGTATAGGTCTGAGAGTCTCTTCCCCTATCTTTCAGTTCTGATATTATCAGAATGACTGTAGTTTAGTCGTGAATTTTCACTCAGCCCATACAAGGACACATAGGGAACTACACATTAGCTTAATCCCCAACTGTTCAGAGGTAGTACAGATTCCCACACCAGTCTTTGTAAGCTTCCCAGGTGCTAATAAGAAAAGTGTCTCTCAGTGGTGGTGGGGAAAATTATGCAAAGGTGTTAATGATGCGTCTTACCCAAATCCTGATGTTGAATTGTGAAGAAATCCGCCTCAGAATGAATCATCAGTCCCAGATGTAATGCTGTCTGGGTAACGTCCTGAGTCCGCTCCGGGTTAATGTGCGGGGAGAAAAGAGCGCCCGCCAGCCGTTATGCACAAGCCAAGATGGCGCCTGGACACTTTCGCGCCCTGTGAAAGCTGCTGAGATAATAGGTCCGGCCGGCTCAGGCGTTATATCTGTAGCGCCTCAAACTCCGTCTTTGAAGGAGTCTTTTCAGAATTGTCAGGCAGGCCGCTGCACAAATCTGTAGTGATGTACTACAAGTACTAGCGGACCTGCAGCGGGGGCGAATGTTGTTAGCCGGTGCTTATAATTGCCGGGTACCCAGTGTACCAAGGCTGGAACGCACCCAGGTCTCGAGGAAAGTAAAATGTTGCCCACAAGAAGGGTATTTATATAGATTAAAAGCTTTAATAAATGTACACAGCTCCGGAGCTCTCTCTCAAAGCTGCTTCCTCGAGACACAGCATTTTTATGTTCATATTCTAATTTATAACATATGGCAGTAGATCTTTTTGCCTACTTAATAGATATAATAAGCTCCTAAATATAAGAACCTGTGGTCCTGTTTTTCATTTATTTAATCACGAAGAATACGTTTATGATAAATTATTTGGCTGTATCCATCCATTTAGGTTAGATTTCTATGAAAAGTAGGTAATACACAACATTTTTTGGCTTATAATTTAACATATATATGCTCTGTCATACTATACTCATTATAATAGACCCTAGGCAACATTAGATACTTGGCCATATATCTTACTTTTACTTGAGTTCTGTTGAAATATAGCAATCTTTAGTAATCCCCAGTTTGGAAGATATTTAGTGAACTGTTAGTTCCTTGTTCCCCCTTTGTTTCAAGATTACAAGCAGTAAATATTAAGTAACTGCTAACAACATTATAAAACATTTCACAGGGTTTTTTTCAAGCAACTTAACAATAGTATACACCAAGAACTTGTGTATTTACTTTTAAGATTGCATAACAACCTGGATTTCAGCTTCCAATAAATCTGACCAGAAATCTAGTGTTTTTAACGCTCATGTGTGTGGGCAGCTGACAGGATACGTACCTGTGTAAAGCTGTCTCTATTTTACTTAATTTATTAATATTAAAAGTTATGTTTTAATCCAATCCATTATTCCATTTCATTTATTTATTTTTTGTGTTCAAAGGCATAACCTTTTTTTTCATCCCACTCTAGGGATGTTTTGCTAGTATATTATAAAATGTATGCCTATACACAACCATTTGGGATCAGCCTACTAATAATAATCCCTTCTATGACAAGGCTCCCAGGTGGAAAATCCTTATATTTTCTAAGCTACATTTCATTGTACTAAAAAAAGAGGTGCAGCATTAGTCTCCGCTTCCTGGGTCTGCCTTCCCCAGTCCGGGACTGTCTCCCACTCTCCTTCTCACCACCGAGGACCGCGGCGGACATGGTGTTTGAGAACAGGAAGAGAGGAGGGGTGTGGGCCTGGTAGTGGAGGGCAGGCCAGGGACTCTGAGATAAACCAAGATGGAGCTGAGTTCCTGACCCCCTCTTATTGAGCCTGCTTGCTCCGCCTACTAGGGGCAGGTGACTGGTTACGGGATTTCCTTTCAATCATATTAACCTGTGTCCTGTTATTACCTCCTGATTTTTTCATATAGATTTCCTGGTTCCTGATTTCAGATTGTCTCTCAACTATTCTTGCCTGCTGCCTTCCCTGACATCAGATTGTCTGACTCTGACTATGTCTCTGCCTCTGCCCTTACAACATCCCTCTTCTGGCTCCTTCCTATTAAAGGCCTCCCTTTCACCACAGACCCTTCAGGAACCTGTATCTATTTCCAGGTACTCTTGAGTGTCGTGATTGTAAGGGAGTGCTGTTCCGCTGCAACTGGGTCCCAACATTACCACAAGACCCCAAGTGGGTTGAAACAGATAAGTGGTAACACTGACCAGCAGTTCTCTAAACTCTTTGGGGAGTTAAACACAGACTGGAATGCTAAACACAATTCTACAGTCCTTACATACTGTATTCAATATGCAAATAAACAGTTTTTGTAGCATTACATTTTCTATTAATATTTGAAAATATTTGTCATTTTAAGGATGTCTCCAGTCTACACTTTCTTGAAAAGAAATGGCTTCAAGTTCAAGTTCATTCTCAACTCAGAGAGACTATTAAACACAAATTACACTAATTTTATCCTATATTCAATGATTGCCAGTACATGCAAGGCCTAGACATACAGTGAACATGTGCAGAGCCCAAAAATGTATACGTCTGCAACATACATTACAACTGAGTGCTGACACCGAAGATTTGAAGGAGTGTCATGTTACAACATGGAAACAAGAACATTTGCTTAAAAATATTATTTTGTTTGTTTGTTTTTTAAACCTTTATGACATTTTTGATCATCTCATATGTAAATTACATTTTATGGAAACAAATATAATGGGGGAGATTTACCAAGTGCCGAATGGGCATTATTGGCTGTAGCGAATCATGTCCACCCGACATCGCTAAATGCCGACAATTTAACATTGCACAAGCATTTCTTGTGAAATCCTTGTGCAATGCCGCCCCCTGCACATTCATGGCCAATCGGCCGGTAGCAGGGGGTGTCAACCATCCTGATCATAACGGATCAGGATGATAGAAGCAGCTGTCTTATGACCGTGTCAGGTTACGTGTATATACCTTTAAATGTGCTCACTACTCCCTATAAAAGGCCCCTCCTCTAGCAACTCATTGCTAGGTAATTTGTTCAGTTTGACTAAATGTCAATAGTGAATTGTGTCTAGCCATTCTCTTGAGAACCTAATTTGCATTTAAAGAAATTTACAACAAAGCTTAACATTATAGCTGCCAGTTTACAGCAACCGGATTCTACAATTAACAGTTCCTCTGTTAATCTTGTTACCTTTTACTTCAACAGTGTATCTACTTCCAGCAGGAACCGGAGCTTGACTGTTCCTCCCAGCAAACAGTTTTGCCAGTCTGCAGCACTGCACTTCTCCCTCATTCAGTGTATTCCACACAGCACCTGGAGCCTGTCTCATCATCAGACGCAGTCTGTTACAGGCATTTGAGTGAAGTACATGGAGTAACGGTAACCTTTTTATAATATTAAAACAGAATCTGCCTTTTGGATTTCTAACTGAAGACTTATGGTAATTACTAACAGCAACTTATAATTGCATGAGACTTTAAATAGTACATCTTGCCTAATTGAAGTCACGCTTTCAGCAATTCATTACTAAACCAAAAAGACTGTATTTGCATAGAATCTGTGAAGTGTTGAATTTACTTGCATATGAATGGACTGTTTATTATAACATCATTGTAAAGAAGGTTCATTGTGGCTTTATTACTCTGCTAACTAACAGCTATGCATGCATTTCATCTGCTTTTTACTAACTTGAGAATTTAACTATTTCACCTCCATTTGACATGTGCTCTCAGTATATTACTCAAAGAATTACTCCTGCTTAAGCTACAGTTTACTAAGTATTAATACTGTTTGGAATTACTTGTTGAAGGGTTATATGTTTCAAAACAGAACTACCTTACAAATATAACAACTTAAACTATTGTGATTTATAGGGATCTAAATTTGGGATTCAAATCTCAGATTTCCCTATCTAGGCCTATGACTAAGTTGTCATCCCCCAGTCAATGAGCAAAACAAGACTCCTAAGAAAATCTAATGAGTCAAGGTTTGGTGTGAGACTGGGTGGTATAATTAATTAAATATTAGTTTGCACATGTAATCCATATTCCTTATAAAATAATCCTTACATATTACCTAGCCAATAAAAAAGAAATAAACTACCTAAGCACTCCTATGGATCTTACTGAATTATCTAACAGAGTGGGTGCTATGGCACAGAATATGGATTTAATGCTCCAGGGTCTTAGCGATATACAGTCAGAACATGAGCGTTTAAGGAAGTTTATTAATGATCATATGTCTCAAAAAGGCACTCCAGTGGATAATTACCCAGAACCACAGGTTGCATCTCCAGAAAAAGGAGTAAGAGCGTAAGAGCAAACTTCAGAGACTTTAAAAATTCATGTACTTTATTATTTTCATTAAAGCCTAGAACTTATCCTAATGAGAAAATAAAAGTTCTGACTGAGATATCTTATTTATCTGGCGAACCAAGCAAATGGGCAAATTCCTTTTATGAAAAGAATGATCCCATATTGAATTCGCTGGATTCATTTTTTGAATGGAGGAGTACATTACGGATTTCAAGGGTTGGGCACCTGATACAGAATGGAATAGTGCCGCCCTGAGGAACCAATTTCGACTTGGATTGTCTGACCAAATAAAGGATGAATTGGCACGTACTGAGATACCGACGGATTTGGAGGCTTTGATACTACTGTGCATATCTATTGACAGACGCTTGAAAAAAAGAAGGTCTGAAAGGACATCCTCAGACCATATTGTTAAAAGATCTTATTCCTACATCCCCACTCCTGTTAACAGGAGTACTGAGGAACCGATGGAAGTCACCTTTGTCAGGGGCCCATTAAAGGCCGAAGAAAAGGCTAGACGTTGTCTCCATAATCTTTGTCTCTACTGCGCTGCAAAGGATCATTGTGTTAAGGACTGTCCTATCCTACAAAGATCTAAGAAGGGTAAGATAACAAATCCAATACCTCTTGTTAGGTCTAAATCTTCATTTTCTTCACATTTATCTTTTTCTATCTCCCTACAGTGGGACCGGCAACTTGTAACCTCACGAGCAGTGATTGATTCTGGAGCAACTGGAAACTTTATTGATTATGATTTTGTGCACTTTCACCGTATTCCTTTAATAAAGAAATAATTTTCACTAGCAATTACAGTTGTGGATGGTTCTTTAATAAAATCTGGTCCTATAACTCACCATACTATACCCCTTACACTGACAGTAGCTTCAAAACATATTGAGTCATGTGTTTTTGATGTTATATCTACTCCGCTTTTTCCTGTGATTTTAGGTCTTCCCTGGTTAAGATCACACCAACCAACTATTCATTGGTCTATTAATTCCATAAACTTCGACTCAAAACATTGTTTAGAAGTGTGTAATCCCAATCTAACTCGTAGCATTATGCAAATTTCCAAGGCTGACATTCCATCCTGTTATTTTGATTTCTTAGATGTTTTTGATAAGAAAGAGGCACAGAGTCTACCACCCCATAGACCCTATGATTGCCCCATTGACCTGCTTCCTGGATCCTCAATACCATATGGTCGTATTTATCCCATGTCAGAACCTGAGCTTAAGAATTTGAAGGAATACCTTGATGAAAATTTAAAGAAAGGTTTTATTAGACCATCAAAATTCTCTGCCGGTGCAGCTATGTTTTTCGTCAGAAACAAAGATCAAAGTCTCAGACCAATCATTGATTATAGAGAGCTAAATAACCGTACAAAGAAGAACAGGTACCCCCTACCGCTCATACCTGAGCTCATAGAGAGACTCAGAGGTGCTACAATATACACCAAGTTCGATCTGAGGGGCGCATATAATCTCGTCAGGATGAGGAAGGGGGGACGAATGGCTGACGGCTTTCCGTACTAGGTACGGTTTATTCGAATATGGAGTGATGCCTTTTGGGCTTTGTAATGCCCCCGCCACCTTTCAGTGTTTCATGAATGACGTTTTCCATGATCTCTTAGATGTCTCAATGGTAGTATACTTAGATGACATCCTCATTTATTCTGAGACTCTTCAGCAGCATGTGAAAGATGTCCGTGAGGTTCTCTCCAGATTAAGAACTAATTCTTTATACGCAAAGGCAGAAAAGTGTATTTTTCATACGGACACCATCTCCTTCTTGGGTTATAAGATCTCCCCATCTGGAATATGCATGGAAAATGACAAAGTCAAGGCCATTATGGATTGGCCAATACCAGAGTCAAAGAAGGAAGTTCAGAAATTCCTAAGCTTTGCTAATTTCTACAGACGTTTCATCCAAGGATTTTCATCTGTAGTTAAACCTCTTACATCTCTTACTAAGAAGGATTGTAAATACACTTGGAATCCACAAGCACATCAAGCTTTTCTTTCATTAAAGGAAAGTTTCATTACAGCACCCATTTTACAATTCCCAGACCCAGCACTCCAATATATTTTGGAGGTGGATGCTTCAGACTATGCCATTGGGGCTGTTCTTTCTCAAAGACGCACTTCTTCTGATACTTTGCATCCAGTTTCATATTTCTCAAGGCTCATGAATAATGCCGAATGTAACTATGCCATAGGGGAAAAGGAACTGCTTGCCATTAAAGCTTCATTGGAATTTTGGAGGCATTTATTAGAGGGCACGGAAACACCAATAATCATATACACAGATCACAGAAACTTACAGTATTTAAAATCAAATAAAACATTGAGTTCTAGGCAGGTTCGTTGGAGTTTATTTCTCTCTAGATTTAACTATGTGATCACATACAGACCTGGTATTAAGAATTTGAAGGCTGATACCTTATCACGAAGAGATCCAAGACCTGCTCGCAATGACTCCCCTAGCCCCATCATTCCTTTGGAACGTTTTATTGCTTTCACAACATATGGTTTCAATCATATAAAGACTCATCAAGCAAGAGATATTTCAAGTAGATCTTTACCTTTAAGAACTTCTACAGAAGGTCTCCTGTACCATAATGAGAAACTATATATACCTCCTAATCTTAGAAACGAAATACTTAAATCAGCTCATGACTCTCTTCTCTCTGGTCATCCTGGAATACGGAAAACCCTACATCTTTTACAGAGAGATTTTTGGTGGCCAAAAATGGAAAAAACAGTGTGCGACTACATCAAATCCTGTGCTATATGTTGTACTTCAAAAAATCCAAAGAATCGTCCTTATGGTTTACTAATGTCCATGCCCATTGCAGATAGACCATGGCAAAGCATTGCAATGGACTTTATTGTTGAATTGCCATCTTCTTCAAACTATAATACAATTCTTGTAGTGAATGACTTATTCTCTAAAATGGTTCATTTTGTACCCCTTTCAGGATTACCAACAGCCCAAGAAACTGCTCAAGTATTCTTAAACAACATCGTCAAGCTCCATGGTCTACCTGACTCTGTTACCACCTACAGAGGTTCACAGTTCACCTCTAAATTTTGGTCACAACTTTGTAAGACTTTACAAATTGATAGGCGCTTATCCAGTGCTTATCACCCCCAGACGAATGGACAGACAGAACGTACCAATCAAACCTTGGAGCAATACTTGCGTTGTTTCTGTACTGTCCAACAAAACAATTGGAGTTCTTTATTACCCACTGCAGAATTCGCTTTTAACAATACCGTTAATAACTCCAGTAAACTTACCCCATTCTATGTGAATTATGGTTTTCACCCATCTTATCATCTGGCAAAAAGATCTGAAAGCACATCTCCTCTTGTAAATGATACCATAAACGTTATTGCACAGGGGTTTTCTGTTCTCAAGGCCATTCTACAGCAAGCTAAAGAAAAACAAAAATTTTATTATGACCTTAGAAGAACACCTGCACCAGAATACAAAATAGGTGATTTGGTTTGGCTATCAACTAAGTTCTTGAGACTCCAGGTCCCCAGTAAAAAAACTCAGCAGTTTATTCATTGGGCCATTTCCAATATCTAAAGTCATAAACCGCAATGCTGTCACCTTACAGTTACCTTCATTCTACAAATGTCACCCTACCTTTCATGTTTCTTTGTTAAAGCCTTATTATCCAGTAAGAGGACAAAGCCGGTCATTCAATGACATAGTAGTACCTCCAGATGACTCTCTGTATGAAGTTGAAACCATCCTTGACTCCCGTTATTTCAAAGGAAAATTGGAATATCTTGTAAGATGGAAAGGATATAGTTCAGATGAGGATTCATGGGAACCTTCCATTAATTTGGCGGCTCCTCGTCTAGTCTCTCTTTTTCATAGACGTTGTCCTGAACGCCGAAGCCTTGATCCACTGAGCGGCTCTTTTTGAGGGGGTGTACTGTCAGGTTACATGTATATACCTTTAAATGTGCTCACTACTCCCTATAAAAGGCCCCTCCTCTAGCAACTCATTGCTAGGTAATTTGTTCAGTTTGACTAAATGTCTATAGTGAATTGTGTCTAGCTATTCTCTTGAGAACCTAATTTGCATTTAAAGAAATTTACAACAAAGCTTAACATTATAGCTGCCAGTTTACAGCAACCGGATTCTACAATTAACAGTTTCTCTGTTAATCTTGTTACCTTTTACTTCAACAGTGTATCTACTTCCAGCAGGAACCGGAGCTTGACTGTTCCTCCCAGCAAACAGTTTCGCCAGTCTGCAGCACTGCACTTCTCCCTCATTCAGTGTATTCCACACAGCACCTGGAGCCTGTCTCATCATCAGACGCAGTCTGTTACAGGCATTTGAGTGAAGTACATGGAGTAACGGTAACCTTTTTATAATATTAAAACAGAATCTGCCTTTTGGATTTCTAACTGAAGACTTATGGTAATTAATTAACAGAAACTTATAATTGCATGAGACTTTAAATAGTACAACTTGCCTAATTGAAGTCACGCTTTCAGCAATTCATTACTAAACCAAAAAGACTGTATTTGCATAGAATCTGTGAAGTGTTGAATTTACTTGCATATGAATGGACTGTTTATTATAACATCATTGTAAAGAAGGTTCATTGTGGCTTTATTATTCTGCTAACAGCTATGCATGCATTTCATCTGCTTCTTACTATCTTGAGAATTTAACTATTTCACCTCCATTTGACATGTGCTCTCAGTATATTACTCAAAGAATTACTCCTGCTTAAGCTACAGTTTACTAAGTATTAATACTGTTTGGAATTACTTGTTGAAGGGTTATATGTTTCAAAACAGAACTACCTTACAAATATAACAACTTAAACTATTGTGATTTATAGGGATCTAAATTTGGGATTCAAATCTCAGATTTCCCTATCTAGGCCTATGACTAAGTTGTCATCCCCCAGTCAATGAGCAAAACAAGACTCCTAAGAAAATCTAATGAGTCAAGGTTTGGTGTGAGACTGGGTGGTATAATTAATTAAATATTAGTTTGCACATGTAATCCATATTCCTTATTAAATAATCCTTACAGACCGCTGCCTCTTAACGTACGTTTCTGGCGAGCCGGAAACTTTGGGCGTAGAATGCAGCATTTGCTGCATAATGAATCTACCCCAAAGTCTCCATTAGCACAAGACCTCTACATCTTTATCCCTTTTGTGGTAAAATACCACAAATTTGTAAGCAGATTTCCTTTAGCACTGGGCATAATCTGATAGTAGACATTAAACCACTGCTTAAGGTTTTGCCATGTATATCATTCTGACTGTACTCATTTTTCATTTTGGGGGAAAAAATATTGTCTTGCTTATCTGTCATGCTGCTTAGGGTAATATCTTTTAAAAACAAAAATAACTGCATTATTTAAAATGGCATGAGGATATTGCGTTGGAAAAATAACTAATTAAAGAAAGCTGTTTTCAGACATTGCTATTTTAACTATTTCAACATGTAAATAGTAAAGGTAATACAAATCTATGGACAGAGAATTTTAAGATTCACAAATGTTAAACATATATTTCTCACAACTGGATTATAGGTAGTAGAGAGGGGGGAGTTTGTCATTCACCCTTACTACACAACCAGGGATCATTAAACATAGAAACATAGAATTTGACGGTAGATAAGAACCAAAAAGGCCCATCAAGTCTACCCATATTACTTTTTCCTTAGGATAGCTTGATGCATGTCCCAGGCATTTTTAAATTCCTTTACAGTCTTTGTGTTTACCACCTCAAATGGAAGTTTATTCCATGAATCCATCACCCTTTCTGTAAAAAAAAATGCTTCCTCAAATATCTCCTGAATCTGAAACCCTCTAACTTTAGATTGTGACCCCTTGTTTTGGCATTTATTTTTTTGTGAAAAATGCTTTCAGCTTCTATTTTATTAAGTCCCTTGATATATTTGAAGGTTTCTATCATGTCACCTCTTTCCCTTCTATCATCTAAACTATACATATTTAGAGTCTTTCTTTGTACGTTTTATATTTTAGACCATTTACCATTTTAGTAGCCCTTCTTTGGACAGCTTCTAGTTTATTTATATCTTTCTGAAGATATGGTCTCCAGAACTGTACACAGTATTCCATATTTGGTCTAACTAATGATCTGTAAAGTGGCATAAGAACCTTGCTATTTCTGCTACTAAAACCTCTTCCAATGCAACCAAGCATTTGACTGGCCTTGCTGGCTGCACTGCGGCATTGTGTACCAAATTTTAAATCATCTGAAATAATAATTCCCAAATCCCTTTCTTCTTTAATTACAGTCAGTAATGTACCATTGAGACTATAATTGGCCTTTGGGATTTTGGATCCTATATGCATAATTTTGCTCTTGGTAATATTACATTTCAGATCCCATTTATTTGACCAGTCCTCTAGTTTATTAATAGCACAGTTCATTTGATCAACTCCTCCTGGAACATCTACCCTGTTACAAATTTTTGTATCATCAGCAAACAAGCAAACCTTCCCCTTAAGCCCACTTCCAATATCACTTATGAACATGTTAAACAAAACAGGCCCAAGAACTGACCCTTGGGGAACACCACTAGTAACTGATGCCTCATTTGAATGTACTCCATTAATTGAAACCCTCTGTCGTCTATCTTTAAGCCAGCATTCTACCCACTTAACAATCTTAGCATCTATTCCAAGGCAATACATTTTGTGAATAAGTTTGTTGTGTGGGATGGTGTCAAATGCTTTGCTAAAGTCTAGGGGCGCAATCCGATATATGGCGTAGTTTTCGGCGCAAGCAAAGGAACCCGCGCCGCCCGTAATTTCACCTCGCAACTCGACGTATCCAATATACTGCGCCGTCAGATGCTAAACTGCCGTAAGTAGGAAAAACCTGCGATCAACTAAAATGTGCGCAAATACACATTTTAGTCGTCGCAAGTACTTACGCCAGGATTTTGTTCACGTAAAGTCTCAATAAAGTGTAGTTTTATGCAAATTAGGCTATGATTCGTAAAAAACAACGGCCAGTTCTAAAAGATGCGCCACGTAATTACGCCATTCAAAATTCATACATAAACCCATGCGCAGCGGCCATTTTCTTTAGTGTGTTTGGTTGGTTCTTGGAGCTACAGCACACTACAGTGAGTAGAGAGATTAGTGGTAAGAGTAGTGAGAGAGGAGCATTTCATTAAGTTAGTTAGGTCGGATTGTTGGATTGGTAAACCTGTACATTTACTTACACTTTTTTTACATATTGCACACATTTTGCATACACACATATACAAAATACACAACACTTTTTATTTCTAACACCTCACACATTTTATTTATCTTTTACAGTGTGATAGGCTGAGTGTTTGGTTGTGATTGTGTGCGATTGAAGTGGGAGTGAGTGTGTGTAGTTTGAGGATGACTGGGAGAGCTAGGGCAGGGGGGAGGAGGGAAGGGGAGTTGCAGGGAGAGGATTATGGACAGGAGGAGTAGCAGGGTCCCCGTCAGGGAGTGAGTGGAGTGGGGAGAGGGAGAGCTAGAAGGGAGGATGGGAGTGGGGCTGCCCCAAGGCCAGGCACACTCAGAAGAGGGATAGAGGGTGCACATGGGGATAGAAGGGGGGAGGAGGGAGAGGATAGGGAGGAACCCACACCAGGGACATCCCAGGGAGGGAGTCAGGCGGCCCAGGACGAGGAGCGCATGAGGTGCCCCAACTTGTCTTTTGCAGAAAACCTTGCGCTAGTTCAGGCCGTCCTGGAGAACCACACCGCCCTCTTTGGCCAAGAGAAGGGCAAAGGAGTTGCCTGAAGGCGGAAAGATGCATGGCTGAAGGTCGAGGAGGCAGTCAACGGCGTGGCCCAGCAGAGGAGGAATGTGGATGGGCTCAAGAAAAGGTGGAATGACTGCAAGAGGCGGGTCAAGGAGAAAATGGGCCAAAAAGCCATGCAGCAGAAGGGAACAGGCAGTGGTCCTCACCAGGAGGCGGAATATAATGAGTGGCAGGAGCTCATTCGCAGGTCCCTGAGCGTCACAGCAACATCAGCACAGCATGCTGGTGAGTAACATCCCACACACCAGTATTATATGTATATGAGATATAACATCCTTTAATGTCACACATTCATGTACACAATGAGGAGCATGGTATTTGGCCTACTAACAAAAACATCTACAATTAGATTTCACATTAAAGGGACATTAAACCAAAGCTTTTTATGTCATTATTCAGATAGAGAATACAGTTTTAAACAACATCCCAATTTACTTATATTATGTAATTTGCTTCATTATTTTGTTATTCTTTGTTTATTAAATATCAATGCACATGGGTGAGCCAATCACATGAGGCATTAATGTGCAGCCACCAATCAGCAGCTTCTGAGCCTATCTAGATATGCTTTTCAGCTAAGAATATCAAGAGAATGAAGCAAATTAGGTAATGGAAGTAAATTGCAAAGTTGTTAAAAATTGCATGCTCTAGCTGAATCATGAAAGAATAAAAATGGGTTTAATGTCCAATTTAATGCTTCTTAACACATTGAAATTCATGATATGAGGTGGAATAGTGAAATACTAACATGTCTCGGAGTAACACAGGCCACAAGTAGAGTTTTCAGTAAATGGACACTATAGCCATCACAATACTTTTAGCTCAACAAAGCACGTTATGTGCCTACATCAGGCTAAAGAAAATTGTGTGACCATAGTGTCACTTAAAGAACACATTTTCTCCATCACTGACATGTACACAGAACTATTGTATGAAACACATACATGTATACTTTGCATATTAAAATCCCTCATATCACAAATCAAAATGTGCACATGCATGTTATAGAGTTTGACATGAGAATGAATATAGGCCCTAGCATGTATAAATGGTCATTGTATGCCCACATGGATATATATATGATTGTACTAATACCTCTCATCATTTGACTCCTCCACAGAACCTCTTGTCACCAGGGTGCAAACGACCATGCATCCACCGCAACCAGCAAGCCAGAGGATGGCTCCACCACTACCACCAGGCCAGAGGATGGCTCCACCACTACCACCAGGCCAGAGAATCCCTCAACAGTATGCTCCCAGGCATGAGGTGGGTTGGATTGCCTCTGTTGAGGACCCATATGTCATGCCCCCAAGATTTGAAGAGGAGCCCTGGTAGGAGCCCTGGCCGGAGGACTATTCTTTTGGTTATGAGGGGCAGCCAAGGCATCCCCAAAGGGTAGATGTCTTTACCCCCCCCTCCCAATATCAGGCCAGTCAGGACTTTTACCGACAGGACATACAGACTGGACAGGCTTAGTGGTCGCACACCAGTCGTCAATGGGACTACCAGTCCACCCGGAGAGCTCCACCGTCCGCTTCCCTTGGAAGAGCTCCAGCATATGAAGAGGAGCATATAGCTGTGGTAGTTTCTTCTGAGGCACCAGCTTTTGTAGTTCTACCTGAGGCACCAGCTGGGGTTGTTGATCCTGAGGCACCAGCTGGGGTTGTTGATCCTGAGGCACCAGCTGGGGTTGTTCATCCTGAGGCACCAGCTGTCATTGTTCCAGATGCAACAGCAGCTAGAGGTGAACCTGCGCCTATAATCCCTGCTGGTGAACAGCCTTTAGATCCTCTGACTTCTGCCCTGGGCGACAAATACATTGCCCTCCAGAGGAGGCAAACATCAGCCTGCGAGAGGCTCACATCAACCTGCGAGAGAATGCAGAGAGACCAACGCAGGTTTTACAGGAGCCAACAGACTTTACTACAGTGTTCCATTGAGCTGCAACGGGACATAGCAGCATCTTTAAGTGGTATAGTCCAGAACCAATATCAGATGCTGAGATTTATTTCGGACATGCAGATGCAGAGTGACAACAGATGGCGGGAACAAAACCAACTGTTGGGTGTGTTGGTGGAGCATTTCACACACCAGCAGGACACTGCCTCCAGCCTCTCATCTGTGGCCAGCACTCCTGCAGAATCCTCTGAATCCACACAACCCAGGAGAGGCAGGAGACCCACTCCAGGCCCCTCAGCCCCCTCATCTAAGAAGCCTAAAAAAAAAAATATTGTTATATTTCATCCTAAATCTTGTCCTCTGTTATTTACCATATAATTGTCATCCACATCCATGTGAGGGGTGTTTTAGTACACTAATATTTTTGAAAAATATAATAAGGCCTGTGTGGAAATGGCCCAAAAAAGGTAATATCATCATGTTTATGACATATTCATGTTCTCTAAACCACATCACATAGTTGTGTATGAAGGGTACATATAGTGATATTCACTTTTAAGATGTAAATCAAGGTTTCACACATCCAATAGAAATTGACACATGTCCAGGGATAGGCACGAGCCAAGGCTGTGGCGGACATTTTCTAAGGTAAAGACCTTTAGTGAAGGACACCTTGCCTATCCCTGCACATATCTAAATAATAATGTATTTACAGAAGGTGTGAACATAAGGTCTAAACATCCATTTTCATTCGTCGAAATGATAGTCAATAAATCATAGTGACCAAAACATGAATTGAACTAATGATATATTTTCAGTAATTAGGGTGGTTAAGGGAATGGGGGTGGGATGTAGTAGTTTTACTTACATGCAGTGGAAATCCACAGTATGTAATTCGATGACCAGCTGCAGCAGGGGCAGCACCATCACCACAGACCTCAGCAGCAACTATAGAATCAGCATGTGTAGACGGAAAAGGGGATTGTAGGGCTTCAAGCACCCCTTGTGCCCCATGATGCACCCCTTTGTGATTGGTTTGACAAACTTGCAGGGGCAGGAATAATAAATGCTTTGAAGAGGTTAACTATTTGTGATCAAGCTGCTGATATGTATGTTGTTAAGCATGCACTTGTTAGGCCTTCAGAGAGTTACGTTGGTTTCTAAGTCAGTGCAAGGGTTGCTGCGCCTTCAATTTGTGGCGAGATGAGAATGGAGTAGATTTTCTGAAATCTGCGCGCTTAAGTACTTACGCCGTATATTGGATACCAAACTGCGCTTGTTTTGTATGTTAGTCTATGGGCCAAAAAACGATGGGCGAAGGCAGAAATATACGCGCGTAACTTCTAAGTTACGCCGTATATAGGATACCAAACCCGCGCAAATATTGGTGTTGCCAGATTTTGCGGGCGACGATTTATATTGGATCGAGGCCCTGATATGCAACATCTACGGCTCCTCCCTGGTCTATTATTTTAGTTACATGGTCAAAGAAATCAATTAGATTAGTCAGGCATAATCTTCCAGCAGTGAAACCATGCTGTCCTTTGTCTTCTAAGTTGTTTGTCTGAATGAAAGATACAAGTCTTACCTTTAAAAGAGTTTCCATTAATTTCCCTGCAATTGAGGTCAAACTGACTGGTCTATAGTTAGCAGAATCTTCCCTACTTCCCTTTTTATGAAGAGGGACTACATTGGCAATTTCCCAGTCTTTTGGAACAACTCCTGTTAGAAGTGATTGATAAAATAAATCAGCTAATGGAGTAGCTATTACGGATCGAAGTTCTCTTAGAACCCTTGGATGAATATTATCTGGACCCACAGACTTATTAACTTTTATTTTTGATAAAGCCCTTGAAACCTCTTCCTCTGTAAAAAGAAAAGTACTACTCACATTATTATTTACAGTAACATCCCTTAATAGAATCTCACTATCTTTACCATCTGTTGTAAAGACTGAACAAAAGTAATCATTTAAACAGTTTGCTATTTGTTTATCTTCTTCCAATACTCTATCCTCATTCTTTAATCAAACTATCCCTCTGAAATTCAATTAATAAATTTACCTCAAAATGTGCTGCCCACCCTAAATCCTGCTTCCCAAACTACAGGCGTATTTGGTTTAGGCAAAAATATGTCCATGTGAAAACCTGTTTTGAACAGATTCTTGGTATAATTGTATTGTGTGTGATTAATTTTCTATATACACTATATATACATATGAATCCCCAATGTTGTTCAATAAATAGATTAGCATACTACTTAAATGTATTGGTCTTGTTTAATATTATAAATGTCATTTTATAATAAACATAATTTTACAAAACAAAAATGTATTTGCCCCACCCTCTTCAACATCATCAGGTAATGAGTCCTTATATTCAAAATATTTAGTCTGTTGCACAAAAATATGCAATAATGTAATTTTCCAGTACTCTTCTCCTTCTGCAAACTTGTTAATGCCAGTGATGCTATATTAGAATTAATGTTTACTTTACATTTTAATCTGAGTGAACTGGATTTGTTCCATACTTAGGTGAGAAACACTGACTCATATGTTAATGCCAGTGATGTTACAATAGAATGAATGTTTACTTTACATTTTAATCGGAGTGAACTGGATTAGTTCCATACTTAGGTGAGAAACACTGACTCATATGTTAATGCCAGTGATGCTACAATAGAATGAATGTTTACTTTACATTTTAATCGGAGTGAACTGGATTTGTTCCATACTTGGGTAAGAAACACTGACTCATATATTTAATATCTAAATATGAGCTGTGGCGGCAGAACCATGGGGGGCAGGGATATATGAAATCACATACGTCATCAAATCCCTCTTCCCTCGCTCATACTCATCTGGCGCCTCACGCCTGGGACGTCCGTTCCTGCGGCCCTGGTCAATCCACGGCTGTTTGCTCTGTCAGTTTCCATTCTGGGACACTACATTGTCCGGAATGAAGGTGTCTGGGACCCGGGACAGACCTGCAATATGCGGGACACATGGTCACCCTAGTTGGTGGGTGTGGGGTGTTGGGATAAAAAACGGCACTGAAATGTGCCTTTACATAGCATTCTATGGGAACTGTGTGTTCCCTGTAAATATAAATGTATATGAATATATACATATATATTTATTTATGTGTTAAGGCTAGATTACGGCAACCTGCCGAAACGCATAAGCCTGTGTGCTGCGCTCTCTCTCCAACCAAGTGGCAAGGCTGTCACATATTTCGCTATTTGAATTTTAAAGGATTTTTTCAATAAAGATATATTTTTTATGGAGTGTGGTACTACTATCTTTCTTTCCGAAATATATACACACATAAACACATAAATATATATATATTTACACTTTGCTGCCCATTGCTGCGTGACTTACCCCCTTCGATGCGCTAGTTCTCAAGCCGTATCCCATTGGAGCCTATGGAAGCTCGCTCTCGTGAGTGCAATGCTTCCATGCAATGCGAACGGGAGGTCGCATTTGTATTGCCCCTAACTTGTAATACAAGCACACATTTGCGTATGCTGGTATTACTAAGTGGACAGTTCAATGGTTCACAGCACCACAGTATATTTTAGTGCACAGTGTATAGGGTAGCTGCAATCACCCCAACGTAACAATCTTGAAAATGTGACACCAGCACTGTGTAAACTTACAAAATGCTTTATTAGGAGTTTACATAAAAAGCAGCAGCGTTTCAGGGTTTAACCCCTTAGTCATGCTCATAACCCCGCATGTGCATGACTAAGGGGTTAAACTCCGAAACGTTGCTGCTTTTTATGTAAACTCCTAATAAAGCCTTTTGTAAGTTTACACAGTGCTGGTGTCACATTTTCAAGGGTATTACTAAGTGGAGCACAAATATCGCTTTAGCGAAAGCGATATTTTGCACTACACTTGTAATATGGTTCTAAATGATTAAAGGAACTGGAGGAAAAATTTATACCTAGAGGATAAGTTCATCATCATCTCAGCAATGCCTTTAGAGATGGAGCAAGTGATGTGTGTGTGTGAATCCTCAGTATTGTTTGAGTTTAGCAGGTTAGAAAATAAAATATATTGATGTGGTATGGACTATTAGACTTTTATTAAAGTGAAAGTAAATCCTAGCGTTTTACAAACGCTAGGATTTACTATTGAAACAAATAAAGGGGACTTTCATTCATGAAGTATAAGATACTTCATGTAGAAAGCTCCTTTATTTGATTCAATTGATCGCCGTTTTTACCTGGTACAGCAGCCCATGGCTAAAAAAAATTTTGGCTAAGAGGTGACGTTTTCACCTCTTAGCCAATAACCGTGTGGTAAATCCGGCTCCTATGGACGGCAAGCCAAATTCACCTCATGGCTATTGGCTAAGAGGTGAAAATGTCACCTCTTAGCCAAAAATATTTTTAGCCATGGGCTGCTGTACCAGGAAGAAACGGCGATCGATTGAATCAAATAAAGGAGCTTTCTACATTAAGTATCTTATACTTCATGAATGAAAGTCCCCTTTACTTGTTTCAATCATAAATCCTAGCGTTTGTAAAAGGCTAGGATTTACTTTCACTTTAAGTTTTTACTATTGTGATTTATTTGTGTTTAAGCATATCAGTATAATATAGCAGGGGATAAAGCTTTAACATAATAGCGTAATTTTTTTTAAAAAAATTATATGTTTCATACTCTCCTTGGACATTAGGAATCTATCAGAAATAAGTTAGGGTGTTGGCATTTCCACATACACAGGAAACTATTACTTATGCTTTCAGAAATGCCTTATTGCTGAGTGTGCAGAAAAATATGCTTAGTGTATAATTTCTTAGGGTAGATACAGAAATCTATATAAGACCAGGCAGAATAACACTGATTTTAGAAGCTGGAAGTTATATTAAAGGGACATTCCAGTCAAAGTCAAATGAACACAGATAAATCACATCTTTGAATATAAACATCTTTGCAATATATATGTATTGACAAAAATGCTTCTAGTAAAAGTTATCACTATTTTAGTGTGAAGCATAGGTAGATATTCCTAATGTACCATCATTTTAAATATTGCAGCTGCTTAGAGCACCAGTGGGGCATCTATCATGTCAGCAATTATGCAAATTAAGTCTTTACAAAATGATACAAGTACCTTAGGCTCTCTGAGCAAAGAGCAGTGTTTAAAATGCTGATGCACGGTGCATACTTAAGTAGACTTTTAAAACAGCTATAGCTTTTATTAGAAGCATTTTTGCTAATACATGTATATTACAAAAATGCTTCTACTCAAAAATTAAATGCATTAGTGTACATTACAATGTTGGCTGGAATTTCCTTTTAATGACATCTGGGCTATGGTGCAATGGATCTGAGTCTCTTTCTCATTTATGATACGTGTTATTGATTACGGGGATGTTGTGTATGCGTCTGCGCCTCAGATCCATCTCAATAAACTTGCAACTCTCTATAACTTGTTATGCTGATTTGTCCTACAATGTGATTACAAAATTCCTCATTGTGATATGATAAAATAACTAAATTGGCTCTTGCTTGACTTTTTCTTCACCTCTCTTGCATTGTCTATAACCTCCTACCTGACTCCCCCTATAGCTTAAAGGGACAATGTACACAAAAATTGTTATTGTTTTAAAAGATAGATAACGCCTTTACTACCCATTCCCAGTGGAGGCTCCTCTGTAGGAGCACCTGAGCACGTGAATCCCCTGGACCTGCTGAACAACAACAACAAAAAGAGTGAGGAATAAAAAAAAATAAAAAAAATTTAAACCTTTTTGGATGAATAATACAATTTTAAACCTGAATAAATGAAAAAAATCCTCCAGGCTCCACTGCAGTCTACCTAAAAAAACAAAAATTGCCGTTTTTACTTCTATCTATCGCACAGCACAGCATGTGCGATAGATAGAAGTATAGGCAAAAGCCCTTTCCATTTTAAGCCTGCAGTGTCTGCAGCACAGCCCACAACCCAGCCCATAGCCTTCCTAATAGCACAGCTTTCAGTGTGCGAGTCAGAGCCAGCTGTCACGTGACACTCGCACACTAAGAGGTGTGTGTGTGTGTGTATGTGGGAGGAGGAGCATTGTGGCGGGATATGCAGAGCAGTCAGCTGGTATCCAATAGGAATGGGTGCACCTCTTTTCCATGAGGCAAGTACAGTATAGAGCCTGATTAGTTCTCAGCAACTTGATGCCCATAACCAGTTAATGGCTGCTGTACTAACTAGAGGTGTGAGGCACACAGAGGCTTATACCAGAGACATGGCAGGTACGCATGGGCACCAGGGTTTGATAAAACGTTACTTCGGTGAGCTCTAAATTAGTTTGAGCTATTCTGTAAACCCCACTTCAATTTTGCAATGTAAATAAATGCTGCGTGCAGTTATCCTTCACATCTTTGAAGGTTACATGCTGCAAATTTACAGATTTATAAGTAACTATACTTGGTCCCTATGCTGGGTAAGGTGTATGAGGTACCAGAAAACTGCACACACAGGTTGTCTATTAACACAACTCCGGCTAGTAATATTTGCTTGAAATATAACGCAGATTTATTTAACATTTACAAAAAAATTTAAATATAGACAATGCATGGGGCATTGCAATACCCGAGCAATGTATTGTGCTTGAAAAAGTTACTTTATCTCACGGGCTATGAGATAATGAGCATTTCTGTGCATGGTGACAATGGGATTGGCTTAAGGATTCTGTGTAGAATGCTAGAGAAAACTGTACTGTATTGTTTATATCAATGGAAATGATCTATTTTCAAACATGCCATGTGCTATAGAAGGGAGGACTATCTGTTTATTTTTAAAAATGATTTCTTGAAAAAACATACTGATGTTTATCACAATGGCCACTTTAATGTTTATAATATGCACACATACACACTAAACAAACTTACACATTCACACACACACACACACACACTACACATTCACACACATACTATACATACACACAAACATACACACACTACACAAAATACACTACACACATACAAACATACACATTCACACACATACAGTATACACATATACACATTCACACACATAAATACATACTATACATAACATGTTCAGATTATTTATAATATTATTAATACTAACTGAACCAGATTACACCTGAAATCTAACATATTCTTAAACTAAACTGGATAATATATATATATATATATATATATATATATATATTTACCTAGTTCATGCATTGTGAACCCCCATTTGAATAGCCCATGAGCCGCCACTGCCCATTCTCCATCTTTGCACAACCAACCTTGTAAGATTAATATACTTTATTACATTTAAACCTCTAAATTCCTGACTGTTTCAAAGGCTCTATTGACAGCCTCTTAATCGCATGCTTTTGTATTTGCTTTTCACAACAGAAGACTGATAGTTCATGTGGGCCATATAAATAACAATCGTCTAGATTACGAGTTTTGCATTATGGCTCATAATGTTGCTTTTTCACTACCGCTGGTATTACAGGTGTTGTAGGTATAGCTGCACCGCACACCTTTTTGGCCGTAACACAACGTAACTACCGCACCTTTCAAAAAGTCCTTTTTCAATGGGATTTCCATAGCGCCAGTATTACGAGTTTTGCCTGTCCGACCAAAAAGTGAGCGGTACAGCCCATAACCACAAGATCTGTACCGCCACCTGAAAGTCAGTAGTTATGGGTTTTACGCTGCAAAGCTGTAGCATAAAACTCATAACTAAAGTGTTACAAAGAACACTAATACCCATAAACTACCTATTAACCCCTAAACCAAGGCCATCCCGCATCGCAAACACTAAAATAAAATTATTAACCACTAACCCTAATCTGCCGCTCCAGACATCACCACCACTATAATAAACATATTAACCCCTAAACCGCCGCGCTCCCGCAGCAAACACTAGTTAAATATTATTAACCCCTAATCTGCTGTCCCCAATTTCGCCGTCACTATACTAAAGTTATTAACCCCTAAACCTAACCCTAAGTCTAAACCTAACCCTCACGTAACCCTAACCCTAACACCCACTAACTTTAACCTAATTAAAATAATTCAAAATAAAATTACAATTAATACCTAAATTATTCCTATTTAAAACTTAATAAATACTTACCTGTAAAATAAAACCTAAGCTAGCTACAATATAACTAATAGTTATATTGTATCTATCCTAGGTTTTATTTTTATTCCACAGGTAAGTTTGTTTTTATTTTAACTAGGTTGATTAGTTAGTAAATAGGTATTAACTATTTATTAACTACCTAGAAAAAATAAATACAAATTTACCTGTAAAATAAAATCTAACCTGAGTTACACTAACACCTAACATTACAATAAAATTAAATAAATTAAATTAAAAAAATACATTTATCTAAATTACAAAAAATAATAAACACTAAATTACACAAAATAAAAAACGAAATTATCAAAAATAAAAATGAATTACTCCTAATCTAATAGCCCTATCAAAATAAAAAAGCCCCCCCCAAATAAAAAAACCTAGTCTACACTAAACTGCCAATAGCCCTTAAAAGGACCTTTTGCGGGGCATTGCCCCAAAGAAATCTGCTCTTTTACCTGTAAAAAAAAAAATACAAACAACCCCCCAACAGTAAAACCCACCACCCACACAACCAAACCCCCAAATAAAATCCTATCTAAATAAACCTAAGCTCCCCATTGCCCTGAAACGGGCATTTGGATGGGCATTGCCCTTAAAAGGGCATTTAGCTCTTTCACGGTGCCCAAAGTCCCTAATATAAAAATAAAACCCACCCAATAAACCCTTAATAAAACCTAACACTAACCCCGAAGATCCACTTACAGTTTTTGAAGACCTGATTGGAATAGCCAATAGAATGCAAGCTCAATAATATTGGCTGATTGGATCAGCTAATAGGATGAAAGCTCAATCCTATTGGCTAATTGCAACAGTCAATATGATTTTTTCACCTTTAATTCCTATTGGCGGATAGAATTCTATCAGCCAATCAGAATGTAAGGGATGCCATCTTGGATTCTCCGCGCTGGATGTCTTGAAGATGAACCTGCTCCGAGCCGGATGGATGAAGATAGAAGATGCCATGTGGATGAAGACTTCTGCCCACTTGGATGAAGACTTCTGCCGGCTTCGATGAGGACTTCTGCCCGCTTGGATGAAGACTTCTGCCTCCTGGATGAGGATGGATGTCCGGTATTCGAAAACTGTAAGTGGATCATCGGGGGTGTTAGCTTTTTTTAAAGGTTTATTGGGTGGGTTTTATTTTTAGAGTAAGGTTTTGGGCAATGTAAAAGAGATAAATGCCCTTTTAAGGGCAATGCCCATCCAAATGCCCTTTTCAGGGCAATGGTTGGCTTAGGTTTATTTAAATAGAATTTTATATGGGGGGTTTGGTTGTGTGGGTGGTGGGTTTTACTGTTGGGGGCTGTTTGTATTTTTTTTTACAGGTAAAAGATCTGATTTCTTTGGGGCAATGCCCTGCAAAAGGCCCTTTTAAGGGCTATTGGCAGTTTAGTGTAGGTTAGTGGGTTTTTTATTTTGGGGGGGGGGGGGGCTTTTTTATTTTGATAGAGCTATTAGATTAGGAGTCATTCATTTTTATTTTTGATGATTTAATTTTTTATGTTGTGTAATTTAGTGTTTATTTTTTTTGTCATTTAGATAATTGTATTTTATTAATTTAATTTATTTAATTTTATTGTAATGTTAGGTTTTAGTGTAAGACAGGTTAGGTTTTATTTCACAGGTAAGTTTGTATTTATTTTAACTAGGTAGTTATTAAATAGTTAATAACTATTTACTAACTAGTCTACCTAGTTAAAATAAATACAAACTTACCTGTGAAATAAAAATAAAACCTAAGCTGCTACAATATAACTATATAACAATATAACTATTATATTGTAGCTAGCTTAGGCTTTATTTTATAGGTAAGTATTTAGTTTTAAATAGGAATTATTTAGTGTCACAGATACCAGACAGCTAAGGCTACCCATCCACCCCCCCCCCCCACCCCCCTACAGCCTCACCCCTGTTGTTTCTCAGTGGTTTTGGGCTCCTCAGAGCAACCACAATCTCTGGAAGCTTTTGTTTGCTTGTTTTGTGAAGAGCTGGTGTATGACCAGGAAAACCCTCCAAGGCTGGCAGGGCTCCTGGAACTCCCGGTCGGCCACAGGACAGCAGAACACCCGCTAACTTTACCCCTAGTCGCTCCAGCAACCATGTGCCCCAAAGCTCCGCTCTTTTGGGGATTAGTAGCCCCTAGGGAGGACAAGAGGTGGGGGAGTTACCGGAGGGGAGCTCCTTTGGGAACCGGGGGGTTTTGGACACCCCTATCCCCATAAATTCAATGGACTACAACTCCAGAAACGAATCATGCTGATTTTTGGACTGTGGCATCTGGGGACCGAGAGCTTTGAAATGACACCCTGGAAGTGCCGCCGCTCCACCGGGATCACCCTGAAACCGCCACCCCTGTGTCCTGGGACTGTGGCTTCTATGGAGGTGCCAGCCTGTCTTGAGGGGCGGGAATGGCGGGAAAATTTGGGCATTGTTTAGCATCTTATCAAGATGAGTTGTGTGTAGAAAAGATGTGTGTTTTTTCAATAAAATCAATTCTTGTTTGAATGCTAGTCTGTCTAGTTATTTGGGTGGGCTCCAGCTAAAATCACTTTCCTGGGCTACATAGCAGCATGTTCCAGGCAGAGGAAAGACCCTCAGGCAGAGCTACCCAGTCTGGGTAGCCGTAGTCTGCCACAGGGTGGGACCCTGAGTACTGGTGCTGTCGGGCATCAGGGATGGCTACAGGCTGTGGTCACTTGCCAGCTACATAGCTGCAGTCGGCAGGGAGGAAGCAGGACCCATTCAGTGGAGCTACCCAGTCGGGGTATCCGGGGTATCCGTCACATTGGCTGGCAGCTTCCACACAATTCCTGCTGACAGAGAATGGTCACAGTAGCTGGTAACTATGGAAGCAGAGTACCTAAGGAGAGTACAGGAGGCACTGACCCAGCTGGACAGTCCTGGTTGTGAACTGGACCAGCTGAGCTGCAGGAGCATTGCCCGACGGCAACTATGGAGGGAGAGGCTTCAACAAGAAAAGGATTGTGATGGAAAGGTCCTCCCCACAGATGATGAGAGGTACTGGGTCCGGTGGGATTTGCAAGTGCTTTTCCTGGGAGAGCAGCCCATGGAGGAATGGCTATCAGAACTGGATCGACTGGTCCTGGCAGAGATGTGGATGGGGGATGGCTACCGGGACCTCCGATGGCTCGCTATGCAAGCACAGCCATGGCTGGAAGATTGCTCCCCCACAGAGGGCTTTGGCGGCCCTGGGTTACTATTGGAAAAGTTGACAGAAGACCCAAAATTTGGGAGCGGGGCGAAACTGAGAGTAACGAACATTGGCCTCTCCCGAGAGCAGCTGTTGGATCTCTCGGGGTACCCTGGCTGGTATCCGATATGGTATCGCTTATTGTCCAAGAATGGGAACTGAAAAAGGCATACAAGAGGCTGCTAGACCGAGTTCTGCAGCACTCTGGGAATCATGGAGGTTGAGTGGCAACAGAGTATAAGAGACGACGAGTTGCTAGATACAGATCAGCAGCCTGGCCCGAGCTTATACACCCTGTTCCAAATTATTATGCCAATGATATCTTTCTCATTTACGTAAATAATTGATGTAAAGAACAGTCAGCATAATTCTCATGTTATCAACTATTAAGAGTACAATTCAAATTTTATTGAACAAACCTCCTAGTCATAACAGTTTGGTTTTTTTAATAAAAAAACTTACAATGCACTGTTCCAAATTATTACGCACAGTAAGTTTCAAAACACTTTATAGGTTGTAAAGAACTGAAAATTGTCATTTGTTGTGTTTGCAGCATATTTACTGAAATCAAAATCTATTTCAATCAAACTTTGAACAACATTTTAACTTTTTAAACATTTTAACAAGTCACGTTACATTTTAACATAGGACCCCTTATTTGATAGCAGCTTCACAAGTATTGCATCCATTGAACTTGTGAGTTTTTGGACAGTTTCTGCTTGAATTTGTTTGCAAGATGTCAGAATAGCCTCCCAGAGCTGCTGTTTGGATGTAAACTGCCTCCCACCCTCATAGATCTTTTGCTTGAGGATGCTCCAAAGGTTCTCAATAGGATTGAGGACAGGGGCGGATGGAGGCCACACCATGACTTTCTCTCCTTTTATCCTCATAGCAGTCATTGATGCAGAGGTGTTCTTTGCAGCATGAGATGGTGCATTGTAATGCATGAAGATGATTTTATTACGGAAAGGATAGTTCTTCCTTCTGTACCAGGGAAAGAAGTGGTCAGTCAGGAACTCCACATACTTTGCCGAGGTCATCTTTACACCTTCAGGGACCCTAAAGGGGCCAACCAGCTCTCTTCCCATGATTCCGGCCCAAAACATGACTCCACCACCGCCTTGCTGATGTTGCGGCCTTGTTGGAACAACCATCCACTACTCCATCCATCTGGACCATCCAGGGTTGCACGGCACTCATCAGTGAACAGGACTATTTGAAAATTAGTCTTCATGTATTTTTCTGCCCAATGCAGCTGTTTCTGCTTGTGAGCATTGGTTAGTGATGGCCGAATGGAAGGTTTATGCACAGTTGCAAGACTCAGGAGGACTCTACACCTTGATGTCCGTGGGACTCCAGAGGCACCAGCAGCTTCAAATATCTGTTTGCTGCTATGTAATGGTATTTTAGCAGCTGCTCTCTTGATCCGATGCATGAATCTGGCAGAAATCTTCCTCAATGTGCCCTTATCTGCACAAACCCGTCAGTGCTCTGAATCAGCCACAAATCTCTTAATAGTGCGATGATCACGCTTAAGTTTTCAGAAATATCTAATGTTTTCATACCTCGTCCAAGGCATTTAACTATTTCACACTTTTCGGCAGCAGAGAGATCCTTTTTCTTCCCCATATTGCTTGAAAATGGTGCTCTGCTTAATAATGTGGAACACCCTCCTTTAGTAGTTTTTCCTTTAATTGGGCTCACCTGGCAATATAATTATCACAGGTGTCCGAGATTGTTTTCAGTGATCAAAAGAGCCCTGAGACACAATGCAATCCATGAGTTAAACTGAAAAAAAAAAAAAATAATCTTTGTGACACTGAAATATAATTTGCATAATAATTTGGAACAGGGTGTAGACTTGGACAAGCGAGCCACCCCAGCAGAAGCACTGGCAACAGGGCAGAGAGCCGCCGGCTTCTGCCCAGCACCTGTAACAGCTCCAGGAAACCAGGGAGAGGAGGAAGTCGTCCTCCCTCCCCTTACAGAGAACCCCTTGCCGGGAGAGATGGATGTCAATAACTCTACCCAGCAGCAGAACCCCTTCCCAGGAGAGGAGACAGTCGGTCTCTCGCCCCAGCGGCAGATCCAGGAGCAGGGAGAGGAGACAGGCGGTCTCTCTCCCCAGCAGCAGATCCATCCCCTGGGAGCGGAGGTAGTCGTCCTCCCTCCCCGTAAGCAGAACCCCTTCCTGGGAGAGGAGAAAATCGGTCTCTCTCCCCAGCAGCAGAGCAATCCCCTGGGAGTGGAGGTAGTCATCCTCCCTCCCCTTACAGAGAACCCCTTGCAGGGAGAGATGGAAGTCGATAACTCTCCCCAGCAGCAGAACCCCTTCCCAGAAGAGGAGACAGTCGGTCTCTCTCCCCAGCGGCAGAGCCAGGAGCTGGGAGAGGAGACAACCGGTCTCTCTCCCCAGCGGCAGAGCCATCCCATGGGAGTGGAGGTAGTCATCCTCCCTCCCCTTACAGAGAACCCCTTGCAGGGAGAGATGGATGTCGATAACTCTCCCCAGCAGCAGAACCCCTTTCTGGGAGAGGAGACAATCGGTCTCTCTCCCCAGTGGCAGATCCATCCTTCGGGATCGGAGGTAGTCGTCCTCCCTCCCCTTACAGAGAAGCCCTTGCAAGGAGAGACGGGTATCGATCTTTCCCCAGCGGACGAATCCCTTTCTGGGAGAGGAGGCAGTGTGGCCATGGAACTTAAGGACACTGGAACTTGTGGGACAGCAATTGTTTGGGAGCTGGCCTTAGCAAACTTGTTTGGGACTTTGCCTTATGTGACTATCCCTGCGCCCAGGGCATAAATGCCAGCAGGAACCCCCCAGGATGCCCCAATCTCAAGAGAGATGGGATAACCTCTCCCAGCAACCGAGAAGTGGAGGGCCACCATCGGACAGCCCCAGGCCGACCCGTTAAGGGTCTAGCCGGGTCTGCCGAACTGGAGGGGGGGAGATGTCACGGATACCAGACACCTAAGGCTACCCCCCCACCCCCTTACAACCTCACCCCTGTTGTTTCTCAGTTGTTTTGGGCTCCTCAGAGTAACCACAATCTCTAGAAGCTTTTGTTTGCTTGTTTTGTGAAGAGCTGGTGTATGATCAGGAAAACCCTCCTAGGCTGGCCAGGCTCCTGGAACTCCCGGTCGGCCGCCTCACCATGGACACCTGCCTAACCCCTCTCAGGCTGTCCGGGCTCCTGGAACTCCCGGTCAGACACAGGACAGCAGGACACCCGCTAACTTTACCCCTAGTTGCTCTAGCAACCATGTGCCCCAAAGCTCGGCTCTTTTGGGGATTAGTAACCCCTAGGGAGGACAAGAGGTGGGGGAATTACCAGAGGGGAGCTCCTTTGGGAACTGGGGTTTTTGGACACCCCTATCCCCATAAATTTAACAGACTGTCCCCAGAAATGAATCATGCTGATTTTTGGACTGTGGCATCTGGGGACTGAAAGCTTCTGGGATCACCCCGAAACTGCCACCCCTGTGTCCTGGGACTGTGGCTTCTATGGAGGTGCCAGCCTGTCTGGAGGGGCGGGAATGGCGGGAAAATTGGGGCATTGTTTAGCATCTTATCAAGATGAGTTGTGTGTATAAAAGATGTGTGTGTTTTCAATAAAATCAGTTCTTGTTTCACCTGAATGCTAGTCTGTCTAGTTATTTGGGTGGGCTCCAGCTAGAATCACTTTCCTGGGCTACATAGCAGCCTGTTCCAGGCAGAGGAAGGACCCTCAGGCAGAGCTACCCAGTCTGGGTAGCCGGAGTCTGCCACAGGGTGGGACCCCGAGTACTGGTGCTGTCGGGCATCAGGGGTGGCTACAGGCTGTGGTCACTTGCCAGCTACATAGCTGCAGTCTGGGGAGAAGCAGGACCCGTTTGGCGGAGCTACCCAGTCAGGGTATATGGGGTATCCGTTACATTTAGGTAATAATTGTAAGTTTTATTTAGATTTATTTGAATTATATTTAAGTTAGGGGGGGTTAGGGTTAGACTTAGGCTTACATTAGGGTTAGGGTTATGGTTAGGGGTTACGTTAGGGGTTAATATATTTGTTTAGTGTTAGTGATGTGGGAGGCCAGAGGTTTAGGGGTTAATAACTTTAGTATAGTGGCAGCAACATTTGGGGCGGCAGATTAGGGGTTAATAACTGTAATGTAGGTGGCTGCGATATCTTGAGCGGCAGATTAGGGGTTAATAGTTTTATTTAGGTGGTTGCAATGTTAGTGGAGGCAGATTAGGGGTTAATAACATTATGTAGGTTGTGGCGATGTTAGGGGCAGCATATTAGGGGTTAATAACATTATGTAGGTTGTGGCAATGTTAGGAGCAGCAGATTAGGGGTGTTAAGACTTGGTTTTAATGTTAGAATGTTAGGTTTAAACGTAACTTTTTCTTTCCCCATAGACATCAATGGGGCTGCGTTACGGAGCTTTTGTTTCCGCGATCACAGGTGTTAGGCTTTTTTTTAGCCGACTCTCCCCATTGATGTCTTTGGGGAAATCGTGCATGAGCACATCAAAACACTGCTTGTATTTGGGTGAGGTATGGAGCTCAACGCAACCATATCGCCCGCGCAAGCCGTGTTTTACAAAACCTGTAATAGCAGCGCTATAGGGAGGTTAAATACTGCCGCTTTTGTGGCAGTCGTTAATTTACCTATAGAGCTCAAAACTCGTAACCTAGCTGATACAGATTAAAGATTGTAATAGCGTAGTCACTCCACTTTTAAATTCCTTAGCACACCGGAAAATAGAGACAAATTGTTTTTAACGTTTTTAATATAAAAGAAAGTGCTGAAATATGAACAGAGTTGCACAAGCTCTTTATAACATAAGAGAACAACAAAGTTCCTGTCACGTAATTAAAGGCACGATGCTAATAGATTTTACTTCATTATTTTTTAATTATTTTCGTGTTCATTTCGTAGTATGCTGGAGACAGTGTCAATGTTTTAAAGGGACAGTCAAGTCCAAAAAAAAACTTTCATGTTTCAAATAGGGCATGTAATTTTAAACAACTTTCCAATTTACTTTTATCACCAGTTTTGCTTTATTCTCTTGGTATTCTTAGTTGAAAGCTAAACCTAGGAGGTTCATATGCTAATTTCATAGACCATGAAGGCAGCCTCTAATCTAAATGCATTTTGATAGTTGTTCACCACTAGAGGGCATTGGTTCACATGTTTCATATAGATAACATTGAGCTCATGCACGTGAATTTACCATGGAGTCAGCTCTGATTGACTAAAATGCAAGTCTGTCAATAGAACTGAAATACGGGGGCAGTCTGCTGAGGCTTAGATACAAGGTAATTACAGAGGTAAAACGTGTATAATTATAACTGTGTTGGTTATGCAAAACTGGGGAATTGGTAATTAAGGGATTATCTATCTTTTAAAACAAAAAAAATTCTGGTGTTCACTGTCCCTTTAAGTAACCCCTTCTGTTCTTTCAGTGTCACTTATGGATCTTTTCACTTAATTCAATTAACCCTAAAGGGACATTAAACACTAAATGCTAGGTAGAATGTTGCATTCAAATAATATATTAGTCTGAGAATAACATGTATTAGTATTTTTTTTAAGTTTCATTAGCTGTTTAACCCCTTAATGACAACTGACGTACCAGGTACGTCCTGCAAAAACTAGCAGTTAGTGACAATGGACGTACCTGGTACGTCAGTTGTTTAAGAGAGTGCTGGAGGCGATCGCAATTGCTTCCAGCAGCTCTCAGGGTATTGCAGTGATGCCTCGATATGGAGGCATCCTGCAATACCTTTTAACAAGCCTCCGATGCAGAGAGAGCCACTCTGTGGCCCTCTCTGCACCGGTATCAATGGTGCAGAGTGTTCCGGGGGGAAGCAAAGAGCCGGCAGCGTGCGGGCGCGCGCGTGCACGTGGGGGGCGCGCGTGCACGTGGGGCGCGCGCGCGCATATTAGCCACTGACACCAATGAAAAAAAAAAAGTTCAAAACATAAAAAAAAAATATATATATATATAAAAGGATCTGGGGGGGGGGGTTGGGGGTATTGAGGGGGGGGCTGCTACACTACAGAAAAGTTTATAAATATTTTTGGGGGCAAAATTTATAAATATTTTTGGGGGCAAATTGGGTACTGGCAGACAGCTGCCAGTACCCAAGATGGCGGCAATTAAGTAGCAGGGAGGGTTATAGAGCTGTTTGGTGGGGGATCAGGGAGGTTGTGGGCTAAGGCAGGGCTCCATTACAGCAGAATACATTTTTTTTAAAAATAAAATAAAAAAAACTCCTTTTATTTAGTACTGGCAGACTTTCTGCCAGTACTTAAGATGGCGGGGACAATTGTGGGGTGGGGGAGGGAAGAGAGCTGTTTGGGAGGGATCAGGGGGTGGGATGTGTCAGGTGGGAGGCTGATCTCTACACTAAAGCTACAATTAACCTTGCCAGCGCCCTACAAGCTACCTAATTAACTCCTTCACTGCTGGGCATAATTCACGTGTTGTGCGCAGCAGCATTTAGCGGCCTTCTAATTAACAAAAAGCAACGCCAAAGCCATATATGTCTGCTATTTCTGAACAAAGGGGATCCCAGAGAAGCTTTTACAACAATTTGTGCCATAATTGCACAAACTGTTTGTAAATAATTTCAGTGAGAAACCTAAAATTGTGAAAAATGTAAAGGTTTTTTTTATTTGCTCGCATTTGGCGGTGAAATGGTGGCATGAAATATACCAAAATTGGCCTAGATCAATACTTGGAGTTGTCTACTACACTAAACTAAAGCTAAAATTAACCCTACAAGCTCCCTACATGCTCCCTAATTAACCCCTTCACTGCTGGGCATAAAACACGTGTGGTGCGCAGCAGCATTTAGCGGCCTTCTAATTACCAAAAAGCAACCCCAAAGCCATATAAGTCTGCTATTTCTGAACAAAGGCGATCCCAGAGAAGCATTTACAACCATTTGTGCCATAATTGCAGAAGCTGTTTGTAAATAATTTCAGTGGGAAACCTAAAGTTTGTGACAAAATGTGTGAAAAAGTGAACATTTTTTTTAATTTGATCGCATTTGGCGGTGAAACGGTGGCATGAAATATACCAAAATGGGCCTAGATCAATACTTTGGGATGTCTTCTAAAAAAAAATATATACATGTCAATGGATATTCAGGTATTCCTTACAGATATCAGTGTTCCAATGTAACTAGCGCTAATTTTGAAAAAAAAGTGGTTTGGAAATAGCAAAGTGCTTCTTGTATTTATGGCCCTATAACTTACAAAAAAAGCAAAGAACATGTAAACATTGGGTATTTCTAAACTCAGGACAAAATTTAGAAACTATTTAGCATGGGTGTTTTTTAGTGGTTGTAGATGTGTAACAGATTTTGGGGGTCAAAGTTAGAAAAAGTGTGTTTTTTCCATTTTTTCCTCATATTTTATAAAAAAATTTATAGTAAATTATAAGATATAATGAAAATAATGGTATATTTAGAAAGTCCATTTAATGGCGAGAAAAACGGTATATAATATGTGTGGGTACAGTAAATGAGTAAGAGGAAAATTACAGCTGAACACAAACACCACAGAAATGTAAAAATAGCCATTGTCATTAAGGGTAAGAAAATTGAAAAATGGTCCGGTCATTAAGGGGTTAAATCTTAACAAAATATATGTGTCAAGTTTTAATGTCTTTAACCCCTTAATGACAACTGACGTACCAGATACGTCATACATTAACAAGCAGTTAATGATAATAGACGTACCTGGTACGTCAGTTGTCTAACAGAGTGCTGGAAGCGATTGCGATCGCTTCCAGCAGCTCTGCGGGTATTGCAGTGATGCCTCGATATGGAGGCATCCTGCAATACCCCTTTACAAGCCTCTGATGCAGAGAGGGCCATTCTGTGGCCCTCTCTGCACCGGAGCGTCGTTGGTGGGTGGGAGCAAGGCAGGTGGGCGGCCTGCCAAGGGCCTGTGATGTGGAGGGGGGCCGGATCGGAGGCGGCGGTGACCGGGGGCGCGCATGGACGCATGCACGTGCACAGGGGGCGGCGGTCGGTCGCGTGCACGGGGCGGGAGCGGGTGGGAACTACTGCGCTACAGAAAAATGTTATACAAAATTGGGAGAAAAGGGGGGTGTTTTTTTATTTCAAAAAGAATCAAAGGGTTCTGGGAGGGGGGGAGCTACACTACAGAAAATGGCAAAATAAAGCCGAAAAAATAATAAAAGCAAATGTTTTTTTACTAAATGGTACTGGCAGACAGCTGCCAGTACCCAAGATGGCGCCCATTAAGATAGAGGGGGAGGGTTAGAGAAGTGTTTTATGGGGGATTCGTGAGGTTGGGGGCTAAGGGGGGATTCTATACAGCAGCATATGTAAATATGCTATAGAAAATTTTAAAAAATATATATATATATACCTTTTATTTTAGTACTGGCAGACTTTCTGCCAGTACTTAAGATGGCGGGAACAATTGTGGGGTGGGGGAGAGAAGAGAGCTGTTTGGGAGGGATCAGGGGGTCTGATGTTTCAGGTGGGAGGCTGATCTCTACACTAAAGCTAAAATTAACCCTGCAAGCTTCCTACAAGCTACCTAATTAACCCCTTTACTGCTAGCCATAATACACGTGTGGTGCGCAGCGGCATTAAGCGGCCTTCTAATTACCAAAAAGCAATGTCAAAGCCATATATGTCTGCTATTTATGAACAAAGGGGATCCCAGAGAAGCATTTACAACCATTTATGCCATAATTGCACAAGCTGTTTGTAAACAATTTCAGTGAGAAACCGAAAGTTTGTGAAAAAATTTATGAAAAAGTGAACGATATTTTGTATTTGATCACATTTAGCGGTGAAATGGTGGCATGAAATATACCAAAATGGGCCTAGATCAATACTTTGGGATGTCTACTAAAAAAAATATATATAGATGTCAAGGGATATTCAGAGATTCCTGAAAGATATCAGTGTTCTAATGTAACTAGCGCTAATTTTGAAAAAAAGTGGTTTGGAAATAGCAAAGTGCTACTTGTACTTATTGCCCTATAACTTGCAAAAAAAGCAAAGATCATGTAAACATTGGGTATTTCTAAACTCAGGACAAAATTTAGAAACTATTTAGCATGGGTGTTTTTTGGTGGTTGCAGATGTGTAACAGATTTTGGGGCTAAAAGTTAGAAAAAGTGTTTTTTTTTCATTTTTTTCTCATATTTTATAATTTGTTTTATAGTAAATTATAAGATATGATGAAAATTGAAAAATGGTCCGGTCATTAAGGGGTTAAAACAATGGGGCTGCCATGGTGTAACTTAGGTTAAGTTCTCTGCTGTGGCCAATAAGGGACAGTTATAAATAGGTCACTAGAGTGTGCAGCCAATGGGTGTGTGGAATATAACAGTGTACTGCACTTCCATTTCTAGCAGGAACTGAAAAAGTCACAATTTCAGAATCAAATTAAAGGAAAAGAGGACAAAATAAATAATAAAGTATATTGCAGAGTCTTTTTTATTTTTCAATCTTTATTGAGTTTTAAAGCAAAAAAAGAGATACAAAAACCATAGTCTTCTGCTAGTGTACAATCTAATATTCAATAATACTAATAATTATTGAAGAATTGCTTCATAATAGTTGAGTATAAGGCAAAAAGCGGAGCCACCAATAAAGCTTTGAATACTTAGAATAAAGTATAACGTCTTTGGTTAAGATATCTAGGCCTCCATTACATATAGAGCGTTGCCCGCAATAGCCGGCAACGCCAGATTTTGCACGATTTTTGTATTACATATACGCCGTATCATACAAGTTACGCGCGTATTTTTCACCCTTCGCCCGTATTTTTTTTTACTCATAGACTAACTTAGAACAGACGCGCAATTTGGTATCCAATATACAACGTAAGGTCTTACGCGCTGAATTCAGAAAATCTACTCCATTCTCATCTCGCCACAAATTGCAGGCCCAGCAACCTTTGCACTGACTTAAAAACCAACGTAACTCTCTGAAGGCCTAACAAGCGCATGCTCAATCACATACATATCAGTCGCTACATATCAACCAATCACAAACAGCACAACCTCTCACCCAGAAGCCTTTAAACACTTGCCAGTGCACACCCTCATTAGCCACCATGTTTCCCCTGCTTTACATAGATAGACAGCCTCGTGGGGCACAAGGGGTGCTGGAAGCCCTACAAGCCCCTGTTGTTCATGATATACCCGCTGATGCTCTTGTTACTGCTGAGGTCCCTGGTCATGGTGCTGTAGCCATCCCTGCTCCTGCTGCTGCTGTCCCTGGTGCTGCCCCTGCTGCTGTTGTTGCTGCAGCTGGTCATAGAATTACATACTGCGTATTTCCACTGCATGTAAGTGAAACTACTACATCCCACCCCCCTTCCCTTAACCACCCTAATTACTGAAAATATCTAATTTGTTTAATTCATGTTTAGGTCACTATGATTTATTGACTATCATTAATAAGAATGTAAATGGATGTTTATACCTTATGTTCACACCTTCTGTAAATACATTATTATTTATATATATCTATATATATATATATACCCACGTGGCAATTTATATTGGATGTGAGAAACCTTGATTTACATCTTAGAAGTGAATATTACTATATGTACCCTTCATACACAACTATGTGATGTGGTTTATAGCAGATGAATATGTCATAAACATGATAACATTACCTTTTTTGGGCCATTTCCACACAGGCCTTATTATATGTTTTAACAATATTAGTGTACTAAAACACACCTCACATGGATGTGGATGACAATTATATGGTAAATAACAGAGGACAAGATTTATGGTGAACTATAAAAATATTTATTTCTTTTTAGGCTTCTTGGATGAGGGGGCTGAGGTGACTGTAGTGGATTTCCTTGTTTTCCTGGTTTGAGAAGATTCAGATGTTTCTGCTGGAGTGCTGGCCACAGATGATAGGCTGGAGGCAGTGTCCTGCTGGTGTGTAAAGTGCTCAACCAACACACCCAAGAGTTGATTTTGTTCCCGCCATCTATTGTCCATCTGCATGTGCACATTGTGATTTGTGATATGAGGGATTTTAATATGAAAAGTATACATGTATGTGTTTCATACAATAGTTCTGTGTACATGTCAGTGATGGAGAAAATGTGTTCTTTAAGTGACACTATGGTCACACAATTGCCTTTAGCCTGATGTAGGCACATAACGTGCTTTCTTGAGCTAAAAGTATTGTGATGGCTATAGTGTCCATTTACTGAAAACTCTACATGTGGCTTGTGGCCTGTGTTACTCAGAGACATGTTAGTATTGCACTATTCCACCTCATATCATGAATTGCATTGTGTTAAGTAGCATAAATGTCAAATATAATTGTAGATGTTTTTGTTAGTAGGCCAAATACATTGCTCCTCATGTGTGACATTAAAGGATGTTATATCTCAAATACATATAATACTGGTGTGTGGGACATTACTCACCAGCATGATGTGCTGTGGTTGCAGCTCCTGAGTCACAAGACCCTGGAAGTCCACGGACTGCTGTGATACTCAGGGACCTGCGTATCATCTCCTGCCAGGTGTTATATTCTATGTCCAGGGGTGGACCACCGCCTGTTCCCCTCTGGTGCATAGCTTCCTGCCCCATCTTTTCTTTCACCCGCCTCTTGCAGTCATTCCACCGCTTTTTAAGGCCCTCAACAGTCCTCCTCTGTGGGGTCACACTGTTGACGGCATCCTCTACCGCCAACTATGCTGTTTTACGCCTTTTGGCACTGGCCAAAGAGGGCACTGTAATTGTCCATGATGGCCTGGACTAGGGCAACATTTTCATTGAATGAGAAGTTTGGACATCTTATCCTCTCATCCTCCGTGGACACCTGGCTTGCTCCCTGTGATGTCCCTGGTGTGGGTTCCTCCATATCCTCTCCCTCCTCCTCCCCTCTGTCCCTCTTCTAGATGTGCCTGGTCTATGGGGCTCTCGGGCATCTCCCCTCCCATCATCCCTTCTAGCTCTCCCTCTCCCCACTCCACTTACTCCCTGACGGGGACCCCACTGCTCCTCCTGTCCTCTACAATACTCCTCTCCCTGCCACTCCTCTCCCCTCCTCCCCACCTCTCCCTGCACACACTCACACACACTCACTCCCAGTTCAATCACAACCTAACACTCAGCCTATCACACTGTAAAATTGAAAAAAAAGTGTGGTGTCTTTGTATATGTACGTATGCAATATGTAAAAAAATGTGTAAGTGTACAAGCTTAATCAACCAACAATGCAACCTAACTCCTCTGTTTGCGCCTCTCTCTCTCTCTCTCTACTCTGACTAATCCTCCACTCCACTGTAGTGTGCTGTAGCTCAACGAACCATCCAAACACACTGAAGAAAATGTCGGCTGTGCATGGGTTTATATATGAATTTTGAATAGCGTAATTACGTGTCGCATTTTAAGATGAAGTCGCGGTTCATTTTTATGAGTGTTAGCCTAATTTGCATAAAACTACTCTTTATTGAGACTTTACGTGGACAAAATACTAGGGTAAGTTACTTGCGAAGACTAAAATGTGTATTTGCGCACTTTTCGGAAGAACGCCAGTTTGTCCTACTTACACCAGTTTAGCATCTAACGGCACAGTATATGTAATACCCCGATGTGCAAGGTGAAATTACGGGCAGCGCAGGTTCCCACACTTGTGCCGAAACCTGCGCCGTATATCGGATCGCGCCCCTAGTCGTTAACATATAAAACGGTTATTTAACTTAGGAAATGATAATCCAAATAGTGAGAAAAAGAGGTAGAAAAGTAAATGAAAGAATAGAGAAGAAGAGAAAAGAAAGGGAAGGGAGCTAACATGGAGCATGAAGAGAGGAGAGTGAGAAAACGGACCAAGCAAAGATGATTTCTAGTCTGGATGATACTATCTAATGTATTTGCGATTGTAGGGATTTCCAATAAAATGTAATATGCTGGAACATAGATAACCTATTTCTCTGTAGATATTTAGAAAAATCAGCAGCACTATTAATTGTAATATCTTATGTAACTTTTATTGTTCCCAGAGGACAGAAAACATGAGATTTCAGGCCTGCAAGCCCTTAATCACATGCTATCTGCAGGAGCTGGTGAGAATCTACATTGCATGTACTATTTCTCTATAGATAAGAGTATTCTTCAAGTATCACTAATTCTTGAGTTCTTGCCAACAAAGAGCATACGCCATTTAGGCCAATTTGAAATAAGGTAAGTCTGAGTATACATTTGATATTATTGTGTAAGAGGACCATAATGGGCGTAAGCTAGAATGAATCTCCCAAAAGGCTCAAAAAACTGATTCCAGGGAGCGACACAGGCCTTCCAGATGTGGACATGCCCACCATATGTGTGTCATAGTGCCTATGACTCTGCATTCCCTCCAGCAAAAGGGTAAGGATCTTGGGTATAAAGTTTTTAGGTGAACTGGCGTTAAGTACCAGCGGGACAGTAATTTATCATTTGTTTCTAAGATTCGTGACAAAGCAGAAGATTTTTTTAATATTAGAGAATAGATTCATCCATTTTTGATGGGAAATATTTATCTCCAACTCATCCTGCCATTTTTGTGTGTATGCAGGTAAAGGTGTTTAAAAACTCCCATCTAATATTCGCCTAGACATTTGTAAAGTGCCTCTGGCAATATCAGTTAGCCGACACAGTCGTTCAAAATGGAGCAATTGCCTAAAGACGTCTTGTTTGTAAGGGGAGATTTGCAAGTAATGATGTAATTGTGCATATTTAAGCCATTAGAAGTAACCCCCTGCTATGCTCTGTAAGTAAGTGTGAGGTCTGAGTTTCCCTTGGTGTGTAAACTCTAGAATGGGGGTTGAAAATCCTAATTCATAAAAAGTATAAGTTTTTAATATTCTGCGTTGTGGAAAATGGGAGACAAAGGGGATTTTGGGGAGGAGATTACTTTATACTTTTTAATAATTTAATCCCATAGGAAAAAGATATGGTGATATAAGATGGAGGTTTTTGCCGTCGGTGGTCTCTAATGTGAGGATATCCAACACATTGGTCCTACTGCAGTTATTTTAAGAATATGTGTGTCCAGGTAGACCCATGGTTTGTCTTTTATCCTAGTGTGCCATACTAACACCCTTTGTAGTATAATTGAATAGTAATATTTCAAATAGATGGGACCCCCAGGCTGCCACTGTCTCTTGTACAGTATAGTGTATATCTTACAACTCTGGGTTTGAGTTTTCCCCAGATGAATGTGTTGAGGGTAGCTTGTAAGTTTTGGATGTATACCGTGAGGAGAGTAATCAGAGTCGTTTGAAGAACATTAAGGATTCTGGGCAAAATCTCCATCTTAACGAACTGAATGCAGCCCCACCAGGATAAAAATTTGTAAGACCAAATTCTACAGTCTTTTTGAATTCTGTCGAGGAGGGGGTTTATAATTAGAGGTGAATAGATTGGGGGTAATGTCTAAGTATTTAATAGATTTTGAGCGCAAGGTGTAGGGACACACGGTTGTAAGAACTGGGAAGGCTTCATATTGATATTTAGGACAACCGATTTCTGATTGTTTATAAGAAAGTTTGAGAGGCTACCGAAGATGTGGAATTCCTCCATTAAGGATGCCAGAGTAAAGGGGAAACGTGAGGGTAAGGAGAATATAATCCGCATAGACACTAATTTTGTACTCATTATTACCAATGAATACTCATTTAATTTGATTATTTTGTCTAATATGGGCAACTAGCGGTCCTACAGCCAAAATAAACAAGATTGGGGAAAGGGGGCAACCCTGCCTCCTGCCATTATTTATTTTGAATGGGTCAGTTAAGATTCCATTCACTTTAAAGGGACAGTATACACCAATTTTCATATAACTGCATGTAATAGACACTACTATAAAGAATAATATGCACAGATACTGATCTAAAAATTCAGTATAAATCATTTTAAAAACTTACGGCTAGATTATGAGTTTTGCGTTATGAGTAAAAAAGCTGCGTTATGGGTTATAACACTGCTTTTTCACTACCGCTGCTATCTTGTAGGTACAGCTTTCTCACACACACTTTTTGGCCGTACCGCAAATTAACTTACGCAATTTGCGTAAAGTCTTTTTTCAATGGGACTTCCATAGCTCCGGTATTACAAGCTTTTTTTTGAAGGCCAAAAAGTGAGCGGTACAGCCTATCCCGCAAGATTCTAAACACAATCTAAAGTCAGTAGTTATGAGATTTACACTACAAAGCTGTAGCATAAAACTCATAACTAAAGACTAAAAAAGTACACTAACACCGATAAACTACCTATTAACCCCTAAACCGAGGCACTCCCGCATCGTAAACACTAAAATAAAATTATTAACCCCTAATCTGCCGCTCCCGACATCGCTGCCACTATAATAAACATATTAACCCCTAAACCGCTGCACTCCTGCTTCGCAAACACTAGTTAATAAATATTTTTAACCCTTAATTTGCCACCCCAAACATCGCCACCACCTACCTACATTTATTAACCCCTAATCTGCCGCCCCCAATGTTGCTGCCACTATACTAAATTTATTAACCCCTAAACCTAAGTCTAATCCTAACACCCCCTAACTTAAATATAATTAAAATAATTCTAAATAAAACCTACTATCATTACCTAAATAAATCAAATTTAAAACTAAATACTTACCTATAAAATAAACCCTAAGCTAGCTACAATATAACAAATAGTTACATTGTAGCTAGCTTAGGGTTTATTTTTATTTTACAGGCAAGTTTGTATTTATTTTAACTAGGTAGAATAGTTATTAAATAGTTATTAACTATTTAATAACTACCTAGCTAAAATAAATACAAATTTACCTGTAAAATAAAACCTAACCTAGGTTACACTAACACCTAACATTACACAACAATTAAATAAATTACATAAATTAAATACAATTACCTAAATTACAAAAAAAACTTCAATAGGCAGGCGAACTTTAAAACCAACAGGGACTCTTTCTGGCCACAATAGTGATGGAAAAGTTATTTCAAGGTGACTAACACCTGGACTGTGGCATGCCGGAGGGGGATCCATGGCAAAACTCCCATGGAAAATTACATAGTTGATGCAGAGTCTGGTTTTAATCCATAAAGGGCATAAATCACCTAACATTCCTAAATAGTTTGGAATAACGTGCTTTAAAACATCAGGTATGATGTTGTATCGATCAGGTAGTGTAAGGGTTACGCCCGCTTCACAGTGACAGACCAAACTCACCGTTTAAAGGGACAGTCTACACCAGAATTTTTATTGTTTTAAAAGATAGATAATCCCTTTATTACCCATTTCCCAGTTTTGCATAACTAACACTTTTATAATAATATACTTTTAACCTCTGTGATTATCTTGTATCTAAGCCTCTGCAAACTGCCCCTTTTTCAGTTCTTTTGACAGACTTGCAGTTTAGCCAATCAGTGCCTGCTCCCAGATAACTTCTTGTGCACAAGCACAGTGTTATCTATATGAAATACGTGAACTAACACCCTCTGATGTTTCACAGGCAAAAACGTTTTTTTTTTTTAAATTTACACTACTGCTACAACAGATATGAGTGGTGGCACTAGTTGGCAAGTGGGCCTGGCACACACGCTGGCAGGCAACTGCAATTAGATTACACTAGCAGACTGATGTTTCACAGTCAAAAAAGTTTTTTAAAAAAAATTTACACTACTGTTACAACAGATATGAGTGGTGGCACTAGTTGGCAAGTGGGCCTGGCACACACGCTGGCAGGCAGGCAACTGCAATTAGATTACACTAGCAGACTGATGTTTCACAGTCAAAAAAGTTTTTTTTTTTTTTTTTAAATTTACACTACTGTTACACCAGATATGAGTGGTGGCACTTAGCAAGTGGGCCTGGCACACACGCTGGCAGGCAACTGCAATTAGATTACACTAGCAGACTGATGTTTCACAGTCAAAAAAGTTTTTAAAAAAAATTTACACTACTGTTACAACAGATATGAGTGGTAGCACTAGCTGGCAAGTGGGCCTGGCACACACGCTGGCAGGCAGGCAACTGCAATTAGATTACACTAGCAGACTGATGTTTCACAGTCAAAAAAGTTTTTTGTTTTTTTTTAAATTTACACTACTGTTACACCAGATATGAGTGGTGGCACTTAGCAAGTGGGCCTGGCACACACGCTGGCAGGCAGGCAACTGCAATTAGATTACACTAGCAGACTGATGTTTCACAGTCAAAAAAGTTTTTTTTTTTTTTAAATTTACACTACTGTTACAACAGATATGAGTGGTGGCACTTAGCAAGTGGGCCTGGCACACACGCTGGCAGGCAGGCAACTGCAATTAGATTACACTAGCAGACTGATGTTTCACAGTCAAAAAAGTTTTTTTTTTTTTAAATTTACACTACTGTTACAACAGATATGAGTGGTGGTACTGCAGGCAGGCAACTGCAATTAGATTACACTAGCAGACTGATGTTTCACAGTCAAAATTACACAGGCAAAAAAAAAAAAATAATAATGATGTTCTAGCACTAAAAAGGACTTTTTGGGGTGCTGTCCTTACAGCAGAGATCAGATGAGTCCTTCAGGACTGTAGTGGACACCGAATACACTAGCCTAGCTATCAATTTCCCTATGAAATCAGCAGCAGCTACACTGTCCCTCCTCTCACTAACAATGCAGCTTCCGAATTAATCTAAAATGGCTGCTGTCCAGGAGCTGGGAGGGTCTGGGAGGGAGTGGGGGCGGATCGAACATCGCATATGTTCGCCCGCCGCTGCGAACACGAACAAGCTATGTTCGCCGGGAACTATTCGCCGGCGAACAATTCGCGACATCACTAATGAAGACTTCTCCCGGCTTCGTTGAGGACTTCTTGCAGCTTCATTGAGGATAGATGTCCGGTCTTCAAGTGTAAGTGGGTCTTCTGGGTTTTTTAAGGGTTTATTAGGTGGGTTTTATTTTTAGGTTAGGGTTTGGGCAGCAATAGAGCTAAATGCCCTTTTAAGGGCAATGCCCATCCAAATGCCCTTTTCAGGGCAATGGGAAGCTTAGTTTTTTTGTTAGGATTTTATTTGGGGGGTTGGTTGTGTGGGTGGTGGGTTTTACTGTTGGGGGGGTTGTTTGTATTTTTTTTTACAGGTAAAAGAGCTAATTTCTTTGGGGCAATGCCCCGCAAAAAGCCCTTTTAAGGGCTATTGGTAGTTTAGGCTAGGGTTTTTTTTTTTATTTTGGGTTGTGTTTTTTTTTTTATAGGGCTATTAGATTAGGTGTAATTAGTTTAAATATCGGATAATCTGTTTTTTATTTTGTGTAATTTAGTGTTTGTTTGTTTTGTAATTTAGGTAATTGTATTTAATTTATGTAATTTATTTAATTGTTGTGTAATGTTAGGTGTTAGTGTAACTCAGGTTAGGTTTTATTTTACAGGTAAATTTGTATTTATTTTAGCTAGGTAGTTAGTAAATAGTTAATAACTATTTAGTAACTATTCTACCTAGTTAAAATAAATACAAACTTGCCTGTAAAATAAAAATAAACCCTAAGCTAGCTACAATGTAACTATTAGTTATATTGTAGCTACCTTAGGGTTTATTTGATATGTAAGTATTTAGTTTTAAATAGGAATTAGTTAGTTAATGATAGTAGGTTTTATTTAAATTTATTTTAATTATATTTAAGTTAGGAGGTGTTAGGGGTTAATAAATTTAGTGTAGTGGCGGCAACATTGGGGCGGCAGATTACGGGGTTAATAAATGTAGGTAGGTGGCAGTGATGTTTGGGGCAACAGATTAAGGGTTAATAATATTTAACTAGTGTTTGCGATGCTGGAGTGCGGAGGTTTAGGGGTTAATATGTTTATTATAGTGTCTGCGATGTTGGGGGCAGCAGATTAGGGGTTAATAAGTGTAGGTAGGTTGCGGCGACATTGGGGGCGGGAGATTAGGGGATAATAAATATAATGAAGGTGTCTGCGATGTCGGGGGCTGCAGATTAGGGGTTAATAAGTGTAAGATTATGGGTGTTTAGACTCGGGGTTCATGTTAGGGTGGTCAGGTGTAAACATAAATTTAGTTCCCCCATAGGAATCAATGGGGCTGCATTAAGGAGTTTTACGCTGCTTTATTGCAGGTGTTAGGCTTTTTTTCAGCCAGCATTTCCCATTGATGTCTATGGGGAAATCGTGCACGAGCACGTAAAACCAGCTCACCACTGACTTAAGCAGCGCTGGTATTGGAGTGCGGTATGGAGCACAATTTTGCTCTACGCTCACTTCTTGCCTAATAACTCCGGGTTTAGGAAAAACCTGTAATACCAGCGCTGTAGGAAAGTGAGTGGTGACAATAACGTGCAAGTTAGCACCACACTCCTCTTACCGCAAAACTCTAATAATAATCTAGCCGTTACTTAGAAGCTTCAAGTTTAGCACCGTTGATTAGATAAGCAGGAATACCCAGGGAAAGTGTCTAAATTGGAGACACTCTTCCCCTCCCCCCTTCCCTGCATATCAAATGACAGATTATACAAACAGAAGTCAGCAGTAGACTGCAAAAGCATGACTACTTCTGACACTGAAGGGCTTGGTGTAGGAGTCTGAAAATCTGCACAATTATAAAAAAATAAGCAAAACTATACAGATGGGCTATATAAATGGATCATCTACAAAACATTTATGCAAAGAAACATTTGGTGTATAATGGCACTTTAATATGAGCTGATGGGGCATTGTATAAAACAAAGATTCTGTTAATCATTAGTGATCCAAAGTCGTATCCCAACAAAGCTTGTTTTAGGAAGTGCCAATTAAGCCTGTCAAAGGTTTTTTCTGCATCAGCAGAGTCCAGGACAGTTTCCAAATTATGTGCTTTAACATGTTCCATCAGGTGCAATGTTCTGATGGTATTGTCTCTGGCCTCTCTGTGCGTAATGAAGCCAGCTTGGTCAACAAAAACAAGTGTAGGTAAAATAGAGTTAATACAGGAAGCTAGAATTTTTGCAAATATTTTGGCGTCTGTATTTAAAAGTTTAAAGTACAATAAGAATTTTACATCTAAGGATAAATGTGCTTTGGATAATTTGAATAAAAACAAACAATTGGTGGTGAAAAGTGCGGATAAGGGTGGGTCAATTGTTTTATTGGACAAAAAATATTATGTCCAAGAAATTAAAACACAATTATCTGATATTAATGTATATAAACAATTGACCCACAACCCTATCTTTGAGATTAAAAAGGAGATTGAGGCTTGTGTTCGATTTGCATTTAATAATGGCATTATTGATAAGGATGTGAGAAGGTTTTTACTAGAATCTGAGGACATCACTCCAGTGATGTACACTCTGCCAAAAGTGCATAAAAATCTGCAAGCACCTCCTGGCCGCCCAATTGTGGCCGGCATGGGCTCAGTATTGTCCAAGGTATCAATATATTTGGATAAGGTTCTTAGACCTTTTGTTAATTCTAATTCATATATCCAGGATACACGAGATTTTTTAGCCAAATTGCGTGATTTGCATCTAGGGGATAATAAATGCATTCTTTTTAGTCTGGATGTGACATCGCTGTATACAGCTATCACACATGAGGCAGGGATTGGAGCAGTAGAGAAAGTTCTGAGTGAATCTGATAGATACACCACATCACAGGCAGAATTTATTTTGCAGTTACTTAATATTATTTTAAGGTGTAATTATTTTCTTTTTGAGGACAATTATTATCTTCAGCTCCAAGGGACCGCCATGGGTTCCAATGTCGCCCCCACATACGCAAATATTTTTATGAATATGTTTGAGGAACATTTTGTTTATAACAATCCTTTATTTTTATCATATGGCGCCACCTGGTGGCGCTATATTGATGATGTGTTTGGGGTGTGGGGGGGGCGACATTGGAACCCTGGTAAATTTTGTGAATGAATTAAATGCAGCAACTAGTCACATCAGATTTAAGTTAGTCTTTAGTGAGTGTTGTATTTCTGGACACAGTTGTGTCAAAGTGTAAATCAGGTCTAACTGTGGACCTTCATAGGAAAGACACAGATTGCAACACTCTCCTACACTATAAAAGTGCACACCCCCCTTCACTGGTAAGATCTTTACCCAGGAGCCAGTTTTTACGTGTAAGGCGTATTGTGTCTGATGAAACATTGGTAAAGACAGGCTTAAAGAAATGGGGGATCGCTTCCTACAAAGGGGGTATCCATGTGAATTAATTGAGACTGAATTTAGGAATGCATTAAATACCCCTAGAGAGTTGTTATTGGAAAAGAAAAAACCTATGATGGATGATAATAAAAAAAGCCCTAGACTAGTGTTTGTAAGTCAATTTGCCCCTTGGAATCAACAGGTTATGAAGATTATTCGTAGGCATTGGCACATTTTGAGCACTTGTAATCCTAATATTCAAGAATTTAAGATTCCCCCTATGCCAGCTTTTAAATGAGGAAAAAACATAAAAGATGTTCTGGTACGGGCAGATATTGGTCCATCTAAGAGACCAGTTCAAACTTATTTTGGTAAGAAAAATCTGGGTAGTTTTCCCTGCTTAGGGTGCTCAAATTGCAACAGTATTATTAAAGGGCCAACATTTAGTCATCCAAGTACTGGCAAAAAATATTTCATTAAGGGACATTATACTTGTAATACTGATTTTGTGATATATTTGATTAAATGCCCATGTGGGCTGGGTTATGTGGGCGAGACCACCCAGTGCGTCAAAGAACGCATAGTTCAACACAAAAGTAGTATTAGAACCAATAAAAAGGATGCCCCAGTTGCCCATCATTTTTTGTCTGCAGGGCATAATTTAAGCCAATTAAGGTTCCAGATTTTGGAACAAGTAGAACATCCTAGAAGAGGGGGTGATAGAATTAAATTGTTACAAAAACGTGAAGCATATTGGATTTATGAATTAGGGACATTATCTCCAGGGGGCATGAATAAAGAATTAGATTGGTCAATTTTTCTGTAGAAATCTAATTGAAAAATTTTTTATTAAATAAAATGTTTACATCTATCTTTGCTAAAATATAGTGTAAAGGAATAAGTTAAAATCATACACTGCCTGAGAGTCTGCACTGTACATTGATATATTTTAGACTATGTATTAATTCACTGCTGGATAAGTAATAGTTAAATTAAAATTATTTAGATAAGTGTGATGTTTGTAGTTGACCACATGGGGGCAACATTCGGTTGTTAATGTTATACCTGACTTTTCAGGTGTTACAATTAGCTGTGCAGGTGTGACTTATTTTGGGTATATAAGAAGTGAATCAGTGTCTGTTTGTTATGCAAGATTAAGGACTTGTGTCCGAAACGTTGCTGATTTTTTGATCTTGGCTCAATAAAGTAAACTATTCATTGAACTTGGTGGTGCGACTACTATCTCTTGTTGTATTTAAAAGGGAAATAGGGCAGTAATTGCACGGTTCATCTGGGTCTTTACCTGGTTTGGGTAGGAAAGTAAGATGTGCTCTTATCATATCGAGAGAAAGTTGGCCCTAATCATCTAAGGATTAAAAGATGGAAGCTAGGTACGGTGCTAGAATGTGTTTATAATAAACTGCGGAGAGTCTTTTTTATATATATATATACAATTTATCATTTTATATTACCATCTCAAAGTGTTTAATGTCCCTTTAATTTTAACACAAATATAAACCATTCATAAATTATATTATAAATCACATTGACTTTTCAGAAAAGATGACACTACACTCAAACTGCTTAATATATGTTTTTTTATACATTAAACAAACAAAAGTCTACTGGTAATAACAGACAACAATCGCAGTGGAGTGGCAGATACGTATTCACATACATACATTTGGTTATATATTGACACAGTGATAAACACAGTTTTTATACTTAATTTTAAATAAGCTCACACAACCTGGCAATTCTTCTCCATGTCCTCTGACATGTAGATAAATGTTTAGGGATCAGTAGGTGAATGAGTTGGCAGCCATTGGGGAGAGATGATGGAGCTATGAACCGTTAATATGCTGCCATATAATAGAACAGTTGCAGCATTCTGGATTAAAAACAAATATTGTTTGAAACCATAACAGAAAATGTGGGTATTCAATAACACTCTAAGGAGTAGTGTAAAAGTCTGAATGTCTCAGATCACATATTTAGTATCCTCTGTATAAAACGTGTTAATGGCTGGCTAGTAGGATAAATAAAAATAAACACAACATATCATTCCTGTTCACACCGTAATAAAGGTTCTTGTTCTTCAGTTGTAGAGTTAACAACAGGCACACTAAGATTGAAATAAAAAAAAATATGGTTATTTTGATGCGCACACTACAGATACAGTAAAACCCCTGAAATTTAAAAACCGCATATAACATTTCTGTTAAAGGGACAACCCCAAAATGTTTCATTCACTATTCAGATATAGCATACAATTTTAAATAACTTTTCAATTTACTTTTATTATCAAATTTGCTAGGTGCTGGGAGCTAGCTGAACACATCGGACTTCATGTATTAAAGACTGTGCAGACAAGGTTCTCAACATGAGAACAGTCAGTGGACACTGTACTTCCCACGCCTGTATGTTCCTTTATACACTCACTTGCCTGTCAATCACCCTGAATGAATGTATTCAGGGGGGATTTCTATATGACATCTTAGAGGTGGCAGAGAGTGTAATAAGCAGCGGTTTCTTACATTACAGAAAGCAGGCTCACATATGCTTACGATGCTCAGTACACTGAACCCATTAAGTGAGCCAATGACAAAAGGCATATATGTGCAGCCACCAATGCATTGCTGCTTCTGACCCTACACCTAGGTATGCTTTTCAATAAAGGATGTAAAGAGAATAAAGTAATATTAACCTACATACGGGTAGATTACGAGTCTTGCGTTATGAGCTGTGCGGTGCTAACGTGCAGTTTTTTTCTCACCGCTCACTTACCTGCAGCGCTGGTATTACAGGTTTTTACAAACCCGGCGTTAAAAGGCAAGAAGTGAGCGTAGAGCAAATTTGTGCTCCATACCACACTCCAATACCAGCACTGCTTAAGTCAGCGGTGAGCTGGTCATACATGCTCGTGCACGATTTCCCCATAGACATCAATGGGGAGAGCGGGCTGAGAAAAAGTCTAACACCTGCAAAAAAAGCAGCGTAAAGCTCAGTAACGCAGCCCCATTGATTCCTAAGGGGAAACACATTTTATGTTTACACCTAACACCCTAACATAAACCCTGAGTCTAAACACCCCTAATCTCACACTTATTAACCCCTAATCTGCCGCCCCCAACATCGCCGACACCTACATTATACTTATTAACTCCTAATCTGCTGCCCCCGACATCGCGGACACCTACATTATACGTATTAACCCCTAATCTGCCGCTCCAGACATCACCGCCGCCTACACTATGCTGATTAACCCCTAATCTCCCTCCGACAATGTCGCTGCAACCTGCCTACATTTATTAACCCCTAATCTGCCGCCACCAACGTCACCGCCACTATTCTAAATTTATTAACCCCTAAACCTAAGTCTAACCCTAACACCCCCTTACTTTAATATAATTTAAATAAATATAAATAAAATTACTATCATTAACTAAATTATTCCTATTTAAAACTAAATACTTACCTGTAAAATAAACCCTAAGATAGCTGCAATATAACCAATAGTTACATTGTAGCTAGCTTAGGGTTTATTTTTATTTTACAGGCAAGTTTGTATTTATTTTAACTAGGTAGAATAGTTACTAAATAGTTATTAACTATTTAATAACTACCTACCTAAAATAAATAAAAATGTACCTGTAAAATAAAACCTAACCTAAGTTACACTAACACCTAAGACTACACTACAATTAAATAAATTCCCTACATTAAATACAATTAAATAAATTAAATTAGCTAAATCACAAAAAAAAAACACTAAATTACAGAAAATAAAAAACAAATGACAAGATCTTAAAACTAATTACACCAAATCTAATAGCCCTATCAAAATAAAAAAAGCCCCCCCAAAATAAAAAAAACCCTAGTCTAAACTAAACTACCAATAGCCCTTAAAAGGGCCTTTTGCAGGGCATTGCCCCAAAGAAATCAGCTCTTTTACCTGTTAAAGAAAATACAAACAACCCCCCGAACAGTAAAACCCACCACCCACTGTTCCAATCAGCCAATAGAATGCGAGCTCAATCCTATTACATCATCAGCCAATAGGATTTTTTCAACCTTAATTCCGATTGGCTGATAGAATTCTATCAGCCAATCAGAATCTAAGGGACGCCATCTTGGATGACGTCATTTAAAGAGATATTCATTCCGAAGAAGATGTCGATTGAAAATGATGCTCCGCCCCGGATGTCTTGAATATGGAGCCGCTTCGCGTCGGAAAGATGAAGATAGAAGATGCCGTCTTGATGAAGACTTCTGCCCGTCTGGAGGACCGCTTCTGCCCGTCTGGAGGACCACTTCTGCTGGCTTTGTTGAGGACATCTTGCTACTTGGATGAAACTTCTCCCGGTAAGTGAATCTTCGGCCGTAAGTGTTAGGATTTTTTAAAGGTGTATTAGGTGGGTTTATTTTCAGGTTAGGGCTTTGGGCCGCAATAGAGCTAAATGCCCTTTTAAGGGCAATGCCCATCCAAATTCCCTTTTCAGGGCAATGGGGAGCTTAGGTTTTTTTAGTTAGGGTTTTTATTGGGGGGTTGGTTGTGTGGGTGGTGGGTTTTACTGTTGGGGGGGTTGTTTTTTTTTATTTTATTTTACAGGTAAAAGAGCTAATATCTTTGGAGCAATTAACCGCAAAAGGCCCTTTTAAGGGCTATTGGTAGTTTAGTTTAGGCTAGGGTTTTTTTTTATTTTGGGGGGGCTTTTTTATTTTGATAGGGCTATTAGATTAGGTGTAATTAGTTAAAAAATATCTTGTAATTTGTTTTTTATTTTCTGTAATTTAGTGGGGTTTTTTGTGATTTAGCTAATTTAATTTATTTAATTGTATTTATTGTAGGGAATTTATTTAACTGTAGTGTTAGGTGTTAGTGTAACTTAGGTAAGGTTTTATTTTACAGGTAAATTTGTATTTTTTTTAGCTATGTAGTTAGTAAATAGTTAATAGCTATTTAGTAACTAGTCTACCTAGTTAAAATAAACACAAACTTGCCTGTAAAATAAAAATAAACCCTAAGCTAGATACAATGTAACTATTAGTTATATTGTAGCTAGCTTAGGGTTTATTTTACAGGTAAGTATTTAGTTTTAAATAGGAATAATTTAGTTAATGATAGTAATTTTATTTAGCTTTATTTAAATTATATTAAAGTTAGGGGTGTTAGGGTTAGACTTAGGTTTAGGGGTTAATAAATTTAGAATAGTGGCTGCGACATTGGGGAGGGAGATTAGGGGTTAATAAATATAATGTAGGTGTCGGCGATGTTGGGGCAGCAGATTAGTGGTTAATAAGTATAATGTAGGTGGCAGCGATGTTAAGGGCGGCAGATTAAGGGTTAATAATATTTAACTATTGTTTGCGAGGCGGGAGTGCAGCGGTTTAGGGGTTAATATATTTATTCTAGTGGCGGCGATGTCGGGAGCAGAAGATTAGGGGTTAATAATTTTATTTTAGTGTTTGCCTTGCGGGAGGGCCTCGGTTTAGGGGTTAATAGGTAGTTTATAGGTGTTAGTGTACTTTTGGCACTTTAGTTATGAGTTTCATGCTACAGCGTTGTAGTGTAAAACTCATAACTATTGACTTTAAAATGCGTTAGGAATCTTGGCGGTAGTGGCTGTACCGCTCACTTTTTGGCCTCCCAGGACAAACTTGTAATACCGGCGCTATGGAAGTCCCATAGAAAAAAGGCTTTACGAACTTTACGTAAGTAGGTTTGCGGTAAGGCCAAAAAACATAATTTATGTAAGAACTTACCTGATAAATTCATTTCTTTCATATTAGCAAGAGTCCATGAGCTAGTGACGTATGGGATATACATTCCTACCAGGAGGGGCAAAGTTTCCCAAACCTTAAAATGCCTATAAATACACCCCTCACCACACCCACAAATCAGTTTAATGAATAGCCAAGAAGTGGGGTGATAAGAAAAAAGTGCGAAAGCATAAAAAATAAGGAATTGGAATAATTGTGCTTTATACAAAAAAATCATAACCACCACAAAAAAGGGTGTGCCTCATGGACTCTTGCTAATATGAAAGAAATGAATTTATCAGGTAAGTTCTTACATAAATTATGTTTTATTTCATGTAATTAGCAAGAGTCCATGAGCTAGTGACGTATGGGATAATGACTACCCAAGATGTGGATCTTTCCACGCAAGAGTCACTAGAGAGGGAGGGATAAAATAAAGACAGCCAATTCCTGCTGAAAATAATCCACACCCAAAATAAAGTTTAATGAAAACATAAGCAGAAGATTCAAACTGAAACCACTGCCTGAAGTACTTTTCTACCAAAAACTGCTTCAGAAGAAGAAAACACATCAAAAATGGTAGAATTTAGTAAAAGTATTCAAAGAGGACCAAGTTGCTGCTTTGCAAATCTGATCAACCGAAGCTTCATTCCTAAACGCCCAGGAAGTAGAAACTGACCTAGTAGAATGAGCTGTAATCCTTTGAGGCAGAGTTTTACCCGACTCGACATAGACATGATGAAAGAAAGATTTCAACCAAGATGCCAAAGAAATGGCAGAAGCTTTCTGGCCTTTTCTAGAACCGGAAAAGATGACAAATAGACTAGAAGTCTTTCGGAAAGACTTAGTAGCTTCAACATAATAATACAAAGCTCTAACAGCATCCAAAGAATGCAATGATTTCTCCTTAGAATTCATAGGATTAGGACATAATGAAGGAACCACAATTTCTCTACTAATGTTGTTAGAATTCACAACCTTAGGTAAAAAATTCAAAAGAAGTTTGCAGCACCGCCTTATCCTGATGAAAAATCAGAAAAGGAGACTCACAAGAAAGAGCAGATAATTCAGAGACTCTTCTGGCAGAAGAGATGGCCAAAAGAAACAAAACTTTCCAAGAAAGTAATTTAATGACCAAAGAATACATGGGTTCAAAAGGAGGAGCTTGAAGAGCCCCCAGAACCAAATTCAAACTCCAAGGAGGAGAAATGTACTTAATGACAGGTTTTATACGAACCAAAGCTTGTACAAAACAATGAATATCAGGAAGATTAGCAATCTTTCTGTGAAAAAGAACAGAAAGAGCAGAGATTTGTCCATTCAAGGAACTGCGGACAAACCTTTATCTAAACCATCCTGAAGAAACTGTAAAATTCTCGGTATTCAAAAAGAATGCCAAGAAAAATGATGAGAAAGACACTAAGAAATATAAGTCTTCCAGACTCTATAATATATCTCTCTAGATACAGATTTACGAGCCTGTCACATAGTATTAATCACAGTCAGAAAAACGTCTTTGACCAAGAATCAAGCGTTCAAACTCCATACCTTAAAATTTAAGGATTTGAGATCCTGATGGAAGAAAGGACCTTGAGACAGAAAGTCTGGTCTTAACGGAAGAGTCCACAGCTGGCAAGAGGCCATCCGGACAAGATCCGCATACCAAAACCTGTGAGGCCATGCTGGAGCTACCAGCAGGACAAACGAGCATTCCTTTAGAATCTTGGAGAATACTCTTGGAAGAAGAACTAGAGGCGGAAAGATATAGGCAGGATGATACTTCCAAGGAAGTGATAATGCATCCACTGCCTCCGCCCGAGGATCCCGGGATCTGGACAGATACCAGGGAAGTTTCTTGTTTAGATGAGAAGCCATCAGATCTATTTCTGGGAGTTCCCACATTTGAACAATCTGAAGAAATACCTCTGGGTGAAGAGACCATTCGCCCGGATGCAACGTTTGGCGACTGAGATAATCCGCTTCCCAATTGTCTATACCTGGGATATGAACCGCAGAGATTAGACAGGAGCTGGATTCCGCCCAAACCAAAATTCGAGATACTTCTTCATAGCCAGAGGACTGTGAGTCCCTCCTTGATGATTGATGTATGCCACAGTTGTGACATTGTCTATCTGAAAACAAATGAACAACTCTCTCTTCAGAAGAGGCCAAGACTGAAGAGCTCTGAAAATTGCACGGAGTTCCAAAATATTGATCGGTAATCTCACCTCCTGAGATTCCCAAACCCCTTGTGCCATCAGAGACCCCCACACAGCTCCCCAACCTGTAAGACTTGCATCTGTTGAGATTATAGTCCAGGTCGGAAGAACAAAGAAGCCCCCTGAACTAAACGAAGGTGATCTGTCCACCACGTCAGAGAGTGTCGTATAATCGGTTTAAAGATATTAATTGAGATATCTTTGTGTAATCCCTGCACCATTGGTTCAGCATACAGAGCTGAAGAGGTCGCATGTGAAAACGAGCAAAGGAGATCGCATCCGATGCGGCAGTCCTAAAACCTAAAATTTCCATGCATAAGGCTACCAAAGGGAATGATTGTGACTGAAGGTTTTGACAAGCTGATATCAATGTTAAACTTCTCTTGTCTGACAAGGACAGAGTCATAGACACTAAATCTATCTGGAAACCTAAAAAGGTTACCCTTGTCTGAGGAATCAATTAACTTTTTGGTAAATTGATCCTCCAACCATGATCTTGAAGAAACAACACAAGTCGATTCGTATGAGATTCTGCGAAAATGTGAAGACTGAGCAAGTACCAAGATATCGTCCAAAATAAGGAAATACCCTGATTACAGACAGAAGGGCACCGAGAACCTTTGAAAAAATTCTTGGAGCTGATGCTAGGCCAAAGGTAGAGCCACAAAACTGGTAATGCTTGTCTAAAAAAAGAATCTCAGAAACTAAAAGTGATCTGGATGAATCGGAATATGCAGATATGCATCCTGTAAATCTATTGTAGACATATAATGCCCTTGCTAAACAAAAGGCAGGATAGTCCTACAGTTACCATCTTGAATGTTGGTATCCTTACATAACGATTCAATATTGATAGATCCGGAACTGGTCTGAAGGAATTGACCTTCTTTGGTACAATGAAGAGATAGAATAAAACCCCAGCCCCTGTTCCAGAACTGGAACTGGCATAATTACTCCAGCCAACTCTAGATCTGAAACACATTTCAGAAATGCTGAGCCTTTGCTGGGTTTACTGGGACACGGGAAAGAAAAAAATCTCTTTGCAGGAGGCCTTAACTTGAAGCCAATTCTGTACCTTTCTGAAACAATGTTCTGAAACCAGAGATTGTGAACGGAATTGATCCAAATTTCTTTGAAGAAAACTTAATCTGCCCCATACCAGCTGAGCTGGAATGAGGGCCGCACCTTCATGGGTACTTAGGAGCTGGCTTTGGGTTTCTATAAGGCTTGGATATATTCCAAACTGGAAATGGTTTCCAAACTGATACCGCTCCTGAGGATGAAGGATCAGGCTTTTGTTCCTTGTTGTGAGGAAAGGAACGAAAACGATTATTAGACCTAAATTTACCTTAGATTTTTTATCCTTTGGTAAAAAAGTTCCCTTCCCTCCAGTAACAGTTGAGATAATAGAATCCAACTGAGAACCGAATAATTTATTACCCTGGAAAGAAAGGGAAAGCAAAGTTGACTTAGAAGACATATCAGCATTCCAAGTTTTAAGCCATAAAGCTCTTCTAGCTAAAATAGCTAGAGACATATACCTGACATCAACTCTAAAGATATCAAAAGATGGTATCACAAATAAAATTATTAGCATGTTATAGAATAATAATAATGCTATAAAATTATGATCTGTTACTTGTTGTGCTAAAGCTTCTAACCAAAAAAGTTGAAGCTGCAGCAACATCCGCTAAAAATATAGCAGGAGTAGAGACAGCCCCATTAACCTTAGGGATTTTGTCCCAAAAACTCTAATCTGTCAGATGGCACAGGATATAATTGCTTAAAACGTTTTAGAAGGAGTAATGAATTACCCAAATTATTCCATTCCCTGGAAATTACTTCAGAAATAGCATCAGGGAGAGAAAACACTTCTGGAATAACTACAGGAGATTTAAAAACCTTATTTAAACGTTTAGATTTAGTATCAAGAGGACCAGAATCCTCTATTTCTAATGCAATTAATACTTCTTTAAGAAAAGAACGAATAAATTCCATCTTGAACAAATACGAAGATTTATCAGCATCAACCTCTGAGACAGAAACCTCTGAACCAGAAGAACCATTATCAGTATCAGAATGATGATGTTCATTTAAAAATTCATCTGAAAAAAGAGAAGTTTTAAAAGACTTTTATGTATACTAGAAGGAGAAATAACAGACATAGCCTTCTTAATGGATTTAAAAAATAAAATCTCTTATGTTTATCAGGAACACTCTGAAAATTAGATGTTGACGGAACAGCAACAGGTAATGTAACAGTACTAAAGGAAATTTTATCTGCATTAATAAGTTTGTCATGACATGCAATACAAACAACAGCTGGAGAAACAGATACCAAAAGTTTATAGCAGATACACTTAGCTTGGTAGCTCCAGCACCGGGCAGCAATTTTCCTGAAGTATCTTCTGACTCAGTTGCAACGTGGAACATCTTGCAATATGTAATAGAAAAAACAACATATAAAGCAAAATTGATCAAATTCCTTAAATTACAGTTTCAGGAATGGGAAGAAAATGCCAGTGAACAAGCTTCTAGCAACCAGAAGCAATAAATAATGAGACTTAAATAATGTGGAGACAAAAATGACGCCCATATTTTTTAGCGCCAAATAAGACGCCCACATTATTTGGCGCCAAAAATGACGCCACATCCGGAACGCCGACACTTTTGACGCAAAAAAAGTAAAAAAATGACGCAACTTCCGGCGACACGTATGACGCCGGAAACAGAAAAAAAAAATTTGCGCAAAAAAAGTCCACGCCAAGAATGACGCAATAAAATGAAGCATTTTCAGCCCCCGCGAGCCTAACAGCCCACAGGGAAAAAATCAAAATTTTTTAAGGTAAGAAAAAATGATTGATTCAAATGCATTATCCCAAATATGAAACTGACTGTCTGAAAATAAGGAATGTTGAACATCCTGAGTCAAGGCAAATAAATGTTTGAATACATATATTTAGAACTTTATAAAAAAGTGCCTAACCATAGCTTAGAGTGTCACAGAAAATAAGCTTACTTACTTACCCCAGGACACTCATCTACATGTTGTAGAAAGCCAAACCAGTACTGAAACGAAAATCAGCAGAGGTAATGGTATATATATATAAGAGTATATCGTCGATCTGAAAAGGGAGGTAAGAGATGAATCTCTACGACCGATAACAGAGAACCTATGAAATAGACCCCGTAGAAGGAGATCATTGCATTCAAATAGGCAATACTCTCCTCACATCCCTCTGACATTCACTGCACGCTGGCTCCAACCTGCTGTGGAGCGCATATCAACGTAGAATCTAGCACAAACTTACTTCACCACCTCCATAGGAGGCAAAGTTTGTAAAACTGATTTGTGGGTGTGGTGAGGGGTGTATTTATAGGCATTTTAAGGTTTGGGAAACTTTGCCCCTCCTGGTAGGAATGTATATCCCATACGTCACTAGCTCATGGACTCTTGCTAATTACATGAAAGAAAAGTGTGCGGTACACCTATACCTGCAAGACTCGTAATAGCAGCGGGCGAAAAAAAAGCAGCGTTAGGTCCTGTTACCGCTGCTTTTTCACCTTACTGCAAAACTCGTAATCTAGGCGTATGTTTCTATTTATTATACAGAAAATATATAACATGAGCCAGCACTGTAGCAAAACTGAGACAGTTATTAGATTTTTATGTACCAATGGAACTACACATCTATACTAGAATTGCGTTTGTAATGTCTGTCGCCGTCGGCAGTTGCGACCGCATCCTCAATGGAATGTTGGTTGCGCTTGCAGCCAAAATAATTCACCTGGTGGATTACGAAAATGACAGGGGGATTCTTTCACCATCCTGCCATTTTCGGTATACACCAGGATGCAGCGAAGGCAAACGGAGCATTAAAAAAAAAAAAAAAAAACACCGCCCGCACGAAGTATAACAAAAAAAAACGAACCTTCCACACAAAGTATTAACACATACACCACAAACCCATACATTGCAAAATAATAAAGTAATTAACCCCTTAATCCTTCTTAACCAAACACATCACAATAAACCTAATTACCCTATTAACCCCTAAACCCCCACATCGCAATAAACCTAATTACCCTATTAACCCCTAAACCGCAAAATCCCCACAACGCAAATAACTAATTAAATTACTAAACCCCCTAACCTAACAACACAAATTACCTAAACTAAAAAATACTAAAGTTACAAAAAAATAAAAAAGGCTAACATTACAGAACATAAAAAAAACTAATTACCAAAGCTTACAAAATTAAATCTAATCCCTATGAAAATAAAAAAGCCCCCCAAAATAAAAACACCCCCTAATCAAAGAATAAATGGCCAGTAGCCCTTAAAAGGGCTTTTTGCAGGGCATTGCCCCAAGATAAACAGCTCTTTTACATTGAAAGTACACAAAGTCCCCCCTAACAGACCTTTAGCTCTTTTACAAAATGCCCACCCTAATCTAAATAAAAAAAAGAAATTTTTTTTAAAAAATCTAAGTCTAACCCCCAGGTTGGTACTCACCGTTCCTGAAGTCCGGCAGAGAAGGTCCTGTCCCATGCGGTAAAGTCTTCTTCCAAGCGGCGACCTCTTCTTTCTTCTTCCAGGAACATCTGGCGTGGAGCAGAGGGCGGAGCTGATGACCGGGGACCCTGGAACTGAAGACCGGCGATCCTGGAACTGAAGACCAGCAACCGCGGAGCCATGGAGCGTGGAGGATCCTCTTCTTTCGATCGGCACCGTATACTAAATAGTGAATTCAAGGTCAATTAAAGATGGCGTCCCTTGAATTCCTATTGATTCTTCAAATTGATTTGAACAGCCAATAGGATTTGAGAAGCTCTCATCCTATTGGCTAATTTAAATGTGAAGAATCAAATCAGCCAATAGGAATTCAAGGGACACCTATTTTAATTGCATACCTTGAATTCACTATCCAGTGTATGGCGGCGATCATACAAAATGGATCCTCCACGCTCTATGGCTGTGCGGTCGCCGGTCTTCAGTTCCAGGGGTGCCGGATTTTCCTGGAAGAAGGAAGAAGTGGTCGCCGCTTGGAAGAAGACTTCACCGCATGGGACAGGACCTTCTCCGCTGGACTTCAGGAACCTTAGGTTTTTTAAAATATTTTTTTTATTTTTTTATTTAGATTAGGGTGGGCATTTTGTAAAAGAACTAAATGCCCTTTTAAGGGCAATTCCCAACAAATGCCCTTTTCAGGGCAATGGGTAGTTTTGGTTTTTTAGTGTTAGGTTTTTTATTTTGGGGGGTTTGGTGGGTGGGGGGTTTTACTGTTAGGGGGACTTTGTGTATTTTTTTATGTAAAAGAGCTGTTTATCTTGGGGCAATGCCCTGCAAAAAGCCATTTTAAGGGCTACTGGTAGTTTATTCTTAGATTAGGGGGTGTTTTTATTTTGGGGGGCTTTTTTATTTTCATAGGGATTAGGTATAATTTTTTAAAATTTGATAATTTTGTTTTTTATTTTCTGTAATATTAGATTTTTTATTTTCTGTAATTTTAGCTTAATTTAAACTTAGGTTTATTTCTTTAATTGGGGGGGGGGGGTAAATATTTTTTTTTCAGGGCAATGGATAGGTTTTTTAGTGTTAGGTTTATTTATTTTAGGGGACTTGGTAGGTGGTGTGTTTTACTGTTAGGGGGGACTTAGAATTTTTGGTAACTGCAAAAGAGCTGTTTAACTTAGGACATTGCCCTACAAAAAGCCCTTTTAACGGCTATTGGTAGTTTAGCATTAGATTAGGGGGTGTTTTTATTTTGTTGGGGGCCTTTTTATTTTCACAGGGATTAGGTTTTATTTTTATTTTTTGGGGGGTTTTAGACTTAGTTTTTTTTTAATAATTTTTAGATTAGGGATGGTCAGCAAAAGAGCAATGCCCATACAAATGCCCTTTTCAGGGCAATGGGCAGTTTAGGTTTTTTAGTGTTAGGTTTATTTATTTTGGAGGGTTTTGGAGGGTTTTTTGTGGGTTTTACTGTGAGGGGGACTTTGATTTTTTTGTAACTGCAAAAAAGATGTTTAACTTAGGGCAATGCCCTACAAAAAGCCCTTTTAAGGGCTATTGGTAGTTCAGCATTAGATTAGGGGGTGTTTTTATTTTGGGGAGGAGCTTTTTAATTTTCATAGGGATTAGGTTTAATTTTTTTCTTTTTGATAATTTGTTTATTTTTTTCTGTAGTTCAAATTTTTTTTTTATTATTAACAACACATAGACTACCCTCTGGGCAGGCTTACCAACTAGTACAAAAACATAATTTATGTAAGAACTTACCTGATAAATTAATTTCTTTCATATTAGCAAGAGTCCATGAGCTAGTGACGTATGGGATATACATTCCTACCAGGAGGGGCAAAGTTTCCCAAACCTCAAAATGCCTATAAATACACCCCTCACCACACCCACAAATCAGTTTAACGCATAGCCAAGAAGTGGGGTGATAAGAAAAAAGTGCGAAAGCATAAAAAATAAGGAATTGGAATAATTGTGCTTTATACAAAAAAATCATAACCACCACAAAAAGGGTGGGCCTCATGGACTCTTGCTAATATGAAAGAAATGAATTTATCAGGTAAGTTCTTACATAAATTATGTTTTCTTTCATGTAATTAGCAAGAGTCCATGAGCTAGTGACGTATGGGATAATGACTACCCAAGATGTGGATCTTCCACGTAAGAGTCACTAGAGAGGGAGGGATAAAATAAAGACAGCCAATTCCGCTGAAAATAATCCACACCCAAAATAAAGTTTAAATCTTATAATGAAAAAAACTGAAATTATAAGCAGAAAACTCAAACTGAAACAGCTGCCTGAAGTACTTTTCTACCAAAAACTGCTTCAGAAGAAGAAAACACATCAAAATAGTAGAATTTAGTAAAAGTATGCAAAGAAGACCAAGTTGCTGCTTTGCAAATCTGATCAACCGAAGCTTCATTCCTAAATGCCCAGGAAGTAGAGACTGACCTAGTTGAATGAGCTGTAATCCTTTGAGGCGGAGTTCTACCCGACTCAACATAAGCATGATGAATCAAAGACTTTAACCACGATGCCAAAGAAATGGCAGAAGCCTTCTGACCTTCCCTTGAACCAGAAAAGATAAATAGACTAGAAGTCTTCCGGAAATCTTAGTAGCTTCAACATAATATGTCAAAGCTCTAACTACATCCAAAGAATGCAACGATCTTTCCTTAGAGATCTTAGGATTAGGACACAATGAAGGAACTACAATTTCTCTACTAATGTTGTTAGAATTCACAACCTTAGGTAAAAATGTAAAAGAAGTTCGCAACATCGCCTTATCCTGATGAAAAATCAGAAAAGGAGACTCACAAGAAAGAGCAGATAATTCAGAAACTCTTCTAGCAGAAGAGATGGCCAAAAGAAACAAAACTTTCCAAGAAAGTAATTTAATGTCCAATGAATGCATAGGTTCAAACGGAGGAGCTTGAAGAGCCCCCAGAACCAAATTCAAACTCCAAGGAGGAGAAATTGACTTAATGACAGGTTTTATACGAACCAAAGCTTGCACAAAACAATGAATATCAGGAAGATTAGCAATTTTTCTGTGAAAAAGAACAGAAAGAGCAGAGATTTGTCCTTTCAAGGAACTTGCAGACAAACCTTTATCCAAACCATCCTGAAGAAACTGTAAAATTCTCGGAATTCTAAAAGAATGCCAGGAAAAATGATGAGAAAGACACCAAGAAATATAAGTCTTCCAGACTCGATAATATATCTTCCTAGATACAGATTTACGAGCCTGTAACATAGTACTAATCACAGAGTCAGAGAAACCTCTTTGACTGAGAATCAAGCGTTCAATCTCCATACCTTTAAATTTAAGGATTTGATTTGTGGGTGTGGTGAGGGGTGTAGTTATAGGCATTTTGAGGTTTGGGAAACTTTGCCCCTCCTGGTAGGAATGTATATCCCATACGTCACTAGCTCATGGACTCTTGCTAATTACATGAAAGAAATAAGATTAATTCATTACATATGGCTTATTCCTATTTAGTTACATAAATTAAATACTTGCAAGTATAACCAGGTTTACATGCTACTTATCAGTTTTACATTTAAAAGTTTACAAGTTAAAATTTGTGCATTACATTTTTTTTTTCATAAAGGCATTTAAATTGAAAGATTCACTTTCCTTAACCCCTTAGTGACCACAGCACTTTTCAATTTTCTGACTGTTTGGTACCAGGGCTATTTTTACATTTCTGTGGTGTTTGTGTTTAGTTGTAATTTCCCTCCTTAAAATGGACTTTCTAAAGATACCATTATTTTCATCATATCTTATAATTTACTATATTTTTTTATAAAATATAATGAAAAAATGGAAAAAAACACACTTTTTCTAACTTTGACCCCCAAAATCTGTTACACATCTACAACCACCAAAAACACCCATGCTAATAGTTTAAATTTTGTCCTGAGTTTAGAAATACCCAATGTTTACATGTGCTTTGCTTTTTTTGCAAGTTATAGGGCAATAAGTACAAGTAGCACTTTGCTATTTCCAAGCCATTCTTTTTAAAAATTAGCGATAGTTACATTGGAACACTGATATCTGTCAGGAATCCCTGAATAACCCTTCACATGTATATATTTTTTTTAGTAGACAACCCAAAGTATTAATCTAGGCCCATTTTGATATATTTCATGCCACCATTTCACTTTTTCACAAACTTTAGGTTTCTCACTGAAATTACAGCGTGTGCAATTATGGCATAAATGGTTGTAAATGCTTCTCTGGGATCCCCTTTGTTCAGAAATAGCAGACATATATGGCTTTTGTATTGCTTTTTGGTAATTAAAAAGCCGCTAAATGCCACTGCGCACCACACTTGCATTATGCCCAGCAGTGAAGGGGTTAATTAGGTAGTTTGTAGTAAGCTTGTAGGGTTAATTTTAGCTTTTTTTAGCATTTTCTGTAGCTGCACCCCCATATCCCTACCCCCTACCCCTCCCAGATCCCTTTTCAATCATTTATTTGCCCCCTCTCCCTCCATCACTTACACTTTTCTGTAGTGTAGCAGTCCCAGTCCATCCGGGTCACCTGCGTGTGCTCCCCGTGTATCAGCGAGCGCACCCGCCCCCGGCACCTGGAAGGAAGTGGACCAGCGATGGGCCACCCACCTGCCTCCTTCTATGGCTCCCATCCACCAATGATTGGCACCATCGCTGGCCAATGCAGAGAGGGCCACAGAGGGTATTGCAGAATGCCTCAATATCGAGACATCACTGCAATACAATGAAAGCGTCTGGAAGCAATCAGGATCACTTCCAGTGTTTGAAACCCCAGAGGACATGTCAGGCACGTCCTTGGTCATTAACTGACACCCAATGTAGGACGTGCCTGAAGGGGTTAAATTATTAAGGGGTTAAAAAGACTCACATTTTTTCCATTCCAATTTACTTCTATCATCTAATTTGCTTCATTCTTTAGATTGCCTTTGTTGAAGAAATAACAATGCATATGGGTGATCCAATCACACAAGGCATCTATGTGCAGCCACCAATCAGCAGCTACTGACACTATCTAGATATACTTTCAGCAAAGGATATCAAAAGAATTAAGCAAATTAGATAATAGAAGTAAATTAGAAAACTGTTTAAAATTGCATGCTGTATCTAAATCCTTTAACTGGACATCTCTACAATAAAGTGTATTATAGTTTGATTATCTCACCTTTTCTTTTCTTTATGGGCATCCCAAATGTAAAAAACAGTGCACAGAAAACTCTGATGATAAATAAAAAGAGAGTATTATAAATACTATACTACTAATTGTTAATTCTGTTTTGATAGTTAGTAAAATTATATAATGTACTACTCACAACCAAGAGTGGTAGAATTCCTTGCATAGCCGCTGCCCATTGAAAATGAAATTTGTCATTCAAAAAGCCGCCTAATGTCGGACCAACAAATCCACTATGTAGGAAAGTAGAATAAAAAGATTAATTAAGCAATGTCAAGTATTAAAGACCAACAGCTTTTGCAAAGACCACAGTTATGTAGGTATCTACAGTAACGTTCAGCTATATATGCCTGTATGCTACTGTCTGTCAACGTTGTCTTCAAGGACAATTATCAAAGGGACATTGCACTGTAAAATTAATTTTCCCTTAATGGGTTTCCAATGACTTGTTATGCCAGCTACAGAGTATTAAATGTATGGGTTTATTTTTGTATATGAAATAGCTGTTTTTGTTAATTGAAAATAACTAAATTTAAATGGGCTGCGCTTGCAGAAAGAGAAGACATTCTTATATATTTATGTATACACACAAGCCTCATTATTTTATCTGATTGTCTATATACAAAGGTTGATACATAGAGAGCAACTGAAAATTAATATTTTATTATCTGTCAGTCCCACCACCCAATGGGCTGCTGCATTCTTCTTCTTTTTTTTTTTAAATATATTTTTATTCATTTTTCAAAACAATAAGAAACTCACAGAGTTAAAAAAAAAGCAGGAAACATGTCATGCTATTCTTATAAATCCATGTATTGACTAAATTCATCATAAGAATAAGACACACAACACAATAGAAAAAATAAATAAAAAGACATTCTGTCTGACATGATTCTTCTTTGCATCATTTATACATACATTCTCGTCAGAAACTTCTTCAATTAAACAAAGTCTTCTAAATTTATACTTTTTCCAGGGGGGTGGGGGGGGGGGGGAAACAAAAATGATTTTCCTTTTTCATTCCTTAAAGGGATAGGAAAGTCAACATTCAACTTGCATGATTCAGATAGAGCATGCAATTTTAAGACACTTTTAAATTCGCTTCTATTTTCAAATGTGCTTCATTCTCTTAGTATCCCTTGTTAAAAAATAAATACGCACATATCCTACACTAGTGGGAACTGTTGCTAATTGGTGCCCACACACATGTGTCTCTTGTGGTTGGCTAAATAGATATTTTCAGCTTCCTGTCAGTAGTGCAATGCTGTCCCTTCAGCAACGGATTACAAGAGAATTATAAAAATTTGATAATAGAATTACATTGGAAAGTTGTTTAAAATTGTATTTTCTATCTGAATTCTAAAAGAAAAATTTGGGGTTTACTATCCCTTTAAGCAACTAGCCAGGAATTTGGAAAATATCTGCGTTAATTTTTTGTAGTACAAATTCTGTATTATTGAAAGGTCTTATTAATTGGGCTTGTGCATTTTCGGATAGTGATTTAATGACGGTTATCCACTTATTAAAAAAGTGTCTTAATTGTGTATTAGTCGGTTGTTGTAAAGAGTATTTGCTCCATTGTACACTGAAGTATCAGAGTTTTTGTTATATTCAATACATTTTGGGAGTCTGGCAGACTTCCAGTTTTTAAGAATCAGGTTCCTTGTTAGTAGTTTAATGGTATTGACATCATTCTGAGTACTTCACTAAATAGAATACTTGGAGTACATGGATCTCTGATTCTATAAATATTATTTCCTTGAGCCAGTAATTTATTTGTAATAATGAAGATCTGCTGTTCTTGAGCTACATTTAGGGCATACTTGATTTAATTTATACCATTTGTTCAAACTATTTGCTATGTAACTCCTGTTTATTAATTTTAAGTGGGATTCAAGCCAAGTAGTTGGTACCTATTTTGTTTATTAATTAATTAATTAGGCTTTCCTGTATCCTTATGTCACTAATATTGGGAAAATCTTTCTGTCCCTTAACTTTTATTCCTTCTATTTGTTTTGTATTCAAATGCACAATAACGTGTACAAACCGGAGATAGAATAAACCCCTGCATGGTATAGCTTAATTCTGCTACCTAATATTCCTACTGACCAATCTGGTTTGTACTGTCATTTAAGTTCGTTAATAAAGTGTCTTATTTGTAAGAAGGCGAAGAAATCATTTTTATGTAATTGGAATTGTGTTGAAATATTATGAAAGGCGTTAACCAGAAAGTCAGATGTTAATAGTTGTTTGATGTATATTAGGCCTTTACTTTTCCATTGTTTGAAAATCATATGAGGTTCCTGGGGAGAAAAGAGTTTCCTAAGATCGTTAAGTATTCGGTACAAACGGACTAACATTTATTTCCGTACAGTATTTTTGCCAAGCTAAAACTATATTTTTGAAAGATAGAAAGTTACCAACTTTATTTGGAAGTTTAGTCTTTGGACAATGCAGGATCGCTTTTAAATCGTAGGGGGCTATCACATTGGTCTCACATTGTAAAAATTAAACATATTCCTGCTCCGTAATCCAATCTATTGCGACTTTTAATAATGCAGTTCAATTATAATATTTAATATTTGGAAGAGCTAATCCTCCAGCTTCGTTGGAACACATCAGTTTACTTAATGCATACCGTGATTTCTTCCTATTCCAGATTCATTTTGTACAGAGGTGGTTAAACCTAGCCACATCTAACCTCCTTAGAAAAAGAGCCATGTTTTAGAATAGTAGATTGGGGAACAAAATAGTTTTGATCAGTATAACAGGGATATTGGGATATTCCTGCAATCCTCCATCTTCCTTTTACATTCTCTGAAAAGTTTTACAAAATTTAAGTCATACCACTCTTGCGAATTCCTAGTTAGTAATATTCCCAAATATTTTATTTGACTAACCTCTTTGTTTAACCAAAGTAATTCGGATTTCCCCAAGTTGATTTTATACCCTGAAATACCTCTGAATAACTGTATATCTGATAACAGCTTGGGCAACGAGTCACCCAGAATACTTAAGTAAATTAGAAGGTCATCTGCGTATAGAGAAAGAATGAACCTCTGACCACCCACTTGAATACCCGTTAAATGTTGTCTTAAAGGGTCAGTATATACCAATTTTCATATAACTGCATGTAATAGACACTACTATAAAGAATAAGATGCACAGATACTGATATAAAAATCCAGTATAAAACTGTTTAAAAACTTACTTAGAAGCTCTCAGTTTAGCTCTGTTGAAAAGGTAGCTGGAAAGCCCACTACAAGTGGGAAATAAGACACTCCCCCCTTATTTTGCATATGAAAAGACCCTTTACTCAAACAGGAGCAAGCTGGAGTAGGTATCTGACGGTACTCTTCTAAAACTTTGGGGCTTGATTAGGAGACTGAAAATCAGAGCAATGTTATTTAAAAATAAGCAAAACTATAAAAAAAATGAAAAAACAACTTTATGGGCTATATAAATAGATCATCTACAAAACATTTATGCAAAGAAAAAATGAGTGTATAATGTCCCTTTAATAGTATTGCCAAAGGTTCTAGAGACAAATTAAAAAGGAGAGGGGATAATGGACATCCATGTCTAGTCCCCCTGTACAACTTAAACCTCTCAGTAATAGAACCGTTAATTATGCTGCTGCTGATTCTTACATAGTTTTTCGTTACAGAATACAAAAGTATTTATATTTTCAGTATGGGTGGTGGTTTTAACAGGCAAAATTAACTATTTCAAATGACAAAGTAAAGGCAAAGTAAGTATTTGTAAACAACTTTAAACACCACAGCAAGTAAAATGGATCATTGGGAACACATTATTTAAAAGGAATTGACACAAGTTAGGTTAAATTAATGGGACATGGAAGTCACAATTAACACCTTGTGCTAATAGTACCTACGTCTGGCACAGAGGCAAAGGTTGTAGTCCTGTGGGAGCTGTATCCAAGGGGGCAGAAGGCATCTGCCTTAATCTGGTAAGGGAGCACCAATTCTGCTCCCTTACCTTATGATGCTAGATTGCCAATCATTACAGTGACAATGTCATTACTACTGTCTGTAACAATATCGCAGTGGTGCTGGAGGGAGGTGTGGGAGGGAAAGAGGGAAGTGGGTGGACAGCCCATCACAGGAGAAGGGAGGGAAGGTCAGGTCCCTACACTACCGAAAAGTTTAGTAAGGGAGAAGAAGGGATGGGTCCCTACACAGGAAACATTTTTTTGAGGGGGTCCTTACACTACAGAAAAACAAAACACCTGATCGATTGTGGGGAGGATCCTACACTACAGAGAAAAATACAAATAAAAAGCACTAAGATGGCAGATAACAGTGGGAGGAGGAGAGTTAGAAAGCTTTTGGGTGGGGGGGGGGGTCAGGGATGTGGTAGGATGAGGAGGAATCCCTACATTACAGAAATTAAAATAAACAAAAAAAAAACTAAACTGCATACTGGCTGTCAGTACCTAAAATAGTAGTGACCAGTGTAAGTGGGGGGTGGAGAAGCAAGCTGTTTGGGAGGGATCAGGGGGTGGGAAAATAATCCCTACACTACAGCATATATTACCATTACTAGCTAATTGATTAACCCTTTCACTGTTGGGAATTTCAGAAGTATGGTGTGCAGCTGTAGTTAGCTGCCTTCTTGTTACCAAAAACCAATGACAAAGCCATGCTTGTCTGCTATTTCTGAACAAAGGGGATCCCCAAGAAGCTTTTATAACCATTTGTCTTATGACTGCAGTTGTGTGTAAACAATTTCAGTGAAAAACTCAAAGCTTGTGAAAAAGTTAACAATTTTTTTTCTATGATTGCATAGATATTTGGGCAGTTCTGCTATACCAAATGATAGATCCCCAATTGCATCATTTTAGACAGATTTTAGCTGCAGATAAAGACCTTAAAATTATCAAAAATAATTTAAAAAATATACTTTTGGCCTTAGCTGAATCAGAGGATGCCAATTTTGAGACTTTTTTTTCTACAGAGTTAGAAAGCTACGAAATGTTGTGGATTGTGATCATCTTTTTATGTATTTTTGTAGTAGTTTCTTAAAGGGACATGAAACCCAACATTTTTCTTTCAAGATTCAGATAGAGAATACAATTTTAAATAAGTTTCCAGTTTACTTCTATTATCAAATTTGCTTTGTTCTCTTGATATTATTTGTTGATATATATAGATTGGTATCGTGCATATGTCTGGAGCACTACATGACTGGAAATAGTGCTGCCATCTTGCTAATGTATAACATTGTTGCAAAATTTCTGCAATATAGTAATGCTGACACATGCACACTCCTGCACTTCCCGTCCTGCTTTTCAACAAAGGATAACAAGTAAACAGAAAAAAATATAATAGAAGTAAATTGGAAAGTTATTTAAAATATTATGCTCTATCTGGATAATGAAAGAAAAATTCCCTTAATATATAGCTAGTTGAAACAGTTATCCACTTAAAGGGACAGTCAAGTCCAAAATAAACTTGCATGATTCAGATAGGGCATTTTAAACAGCTTTTCAATTTACTTTTATCGCCAATTTTGCTTTGTTCTCTTGGTATTCTTAGTTGAAAGCTAAACGTAGAAGGCTCATATGCTAATTTCTTAGACTTTGAAGGCCGCCTCTAATCTGAATGAATTTTGACAGTTTTTCACCTCTAGAGGGCATTAGTTTATGTGTTTCATATAAATAACATTGAGTTCACGCACGTGAAGTTACCTAGAAGCCAGCTCTGATTGGCTACAATGTCTGTCAAAAGAACTGAAATAAGGGGGCAGTTTGCAGAGGCTTAGATACAAGGTAATTATGTAGATAAAACATGTATTATTATAACTGGGGGGCTGAGGGCAAGTGGGTTTGAAAATAAAAATTATAGGGCAAAATAATTAATTATATTCATATGTTAGTCCTATAATTTGAGAGAGAGGCTAGAAGAATACATGTATATGTACCATTGACTGCAAAGAAAAAGAAAATTCTTGCAAAAAAAGACAGACTGCCTTTCTCTAGATAGATATATTTCTGTGAATATATCTATCTAGAGAAAGGCAGTCTTTGTCTTTTTTTGCAAGAATTTTCTTTTTCTTTGCAATCAATGGTACATATACATTATTATAATTGTGTTGGTTATGCAAAACTGGAGAATGGGTAATAAAGGGATTATCTATCTTTTTTTAAACAACAACGATGCTGGTGTTAACTGTCCTTTTAAAGCTCTTTTATGTCAAAAAAACTATATATAGTTTTCTGAAATAATAGTAAAAAAAAGTATTTTTGTTTAAACGGAGTTATAGCAAACATGCTAACAATTCTCTGGTACTTTGGGCAAGGGTTAAACTTTCATCAACTGTCCTATTTCCTTCTATTATCAAATTTACTTCTTTCTCTTTGTATTTCTTGTTGAAATGTTGCTGTTTTCCAGAAGATCATACTAAAGATAGGCTGAGTGCACGGGTCTTCAGCATATATAGTAGCTGAGTCTGCAACAAGGTATGTTACAATTTTATATATATATAGTGCTCAAGTCATCTATCTAAAGCATGGTTTTTTTTGCTACCATAAGTTCCATAATTTCAAAGCCCTTCAAGGCCGCCTCTTTTCTGGATGCATTGTTTCACAGCTAGAGGGCATTAGTTAATATGTGCCATATAGATAACTTTGTGCTCATTCCAGTGGAGTTATTTATGAGAGGGCACTGATTGACTAAAATGCAAGTCTGTCAAAATAACTGAAATAAGGGGGCAGTTTGCAGAGGCTTAGATACAAGGTAATCACATAGGTATAAAGTATATTAATATAACGGTTTGGTTATGCAAAACTGGGGAATGAATAAAGGGATTATCTATCTGTTTAAACAATACAAATTCTAAAGTAGACTGTCCCTTTAACTTATGAATATATTTGTTGGATTCATAGCCTTTCTAAAATGTGTTAATTAGCCCTTCAAATGAAAAAAGTGTGGCTCCTAATGTGGTCCTTCCTATACTGCATAAACATCTAGCAATTTTCTTAAAAGTACATACAAGGACCATGAAACGTAGAGCAAATTATGGGCAGTCTGAAGGCTGAAATGGATGGTCCAGGAACATGATTTGTTAATCAGGGGCAGAGTTGGGAATTTCTGAGTAAATAAATTATCTGGTTTCCACTTGTGAAACCAAGGGATAAATACTTTAAAGGACCAGTCCACACAGGGGATGTAATTGTTTAGCAGCAATAACGCTGTATTACAGTATCACACAAAGTACACCCCTTACATTTTTGTAAATATGTTATTATATCTTTTCATGTGACAACACTGAAGAAATGACACTTTGCTACAATGTAAAGTAGTGAGTGTACAGCCTGTATAACAGTGTAAATCTGCTGTCCCCTCAAAATAACTAAACTCACAGACATTAATGTCTAAACACCCCTAAGTGGAAATGTCCAAATTGGGCCCAATTATCCATTTTCCCTCCCCTGTGTCATGTGACTCAGTGTTACAAGGTCTCAGGTGCGAATAGGGAGCAGGTGTGTTAAATGTGGTGTTATCACTCTCCCACTCTCTCATACTGGTCACTGGAAGTTCAACATGGCACCTCATAGCAAAGAACTCTCTAAGGATCTAATTAAAAAGAATTGTTGCACTATATAAAAATGGCCTAGGCTATAAGAAGATTGCCAAGACCCTGAAAAACCTAATTTATGTAATAACTTACCTGATAAATTAATTTCTTTCATATTGGCAAGAGTCCATGAGAGAGTGACGTATGGGATATACAATCCTACCAGAAGGGGCAAAGTTTCCCAAACCTAAAAATGCCTATAAATACACCCCTCATCACACCCACAATTCAGTTTAACGAATAGCCAAGTAGTAGGGTGAAAAAGAAAAGAGTAAAAAGCATCAACAAAGGAATTTGGAAATAATTGTGCTTTATACAAAAAAATCATAACCACCATAAAAAGGGTGGGTCTCATAGACTCTTGCCAATATGAAAGGAATTAATTTTTTTTTTAAGTTCTTACATAAATTATGTTTTCTTTCATGTAATTGGCAAGAGTCCATGAGCTAGTGACGTATGGGATAGAAATACCCAAGATGTGGAACTCCACACAAGAGTCACTAGAGAGGGAGGGATAAAATAATAACAGCCATTTTCCGCTAAGAAAGATAAATCCACAACCAAAAAAAAAAAAAGTTTTATCATAAATGAAAGAAAAAAACTTAAAACATAAGCAGAGGAATCAAACAGCTGCCTGAAGAACTTTTCTACCAAAAACTGCTTTCGAAGAAGCAAATACATAAAAACGGTAGAATTTAGTAAATGTATGCAAAGAAGACCAAGTTGCTGCTTTGCAAATCTGATCAACTGAAGCTTCATTCTTAAAAATCCACAACGTGGAGACTGATCTAGTAGAATGAGCTGTGACTCCAAATAAGCCTTATGAATCAAAAGCTTTAACCAAGATGCCATGGAAATGGCAGAAGCCTTCTGACCTTTCCTAGAACCAGAAAAGATAACAAATAGACTAGAAGTCTTCCTGAAAACTTTAGTAGCTTCAACATAATATTTCAAAGCTCTTACCACATCCAAAGAATGCAAGGATTTCTCCAAATAATTCTTAGGATTAGAACACAAAGAAGGGACAACAATTTCTCTATTAATGTTGTTAGAATTCACAACCTTAGGTAAGAATTTAAATGAAGTCCGCAAAACTGCCTTATCCTGATGGAAAAATCAGGATAACTTCTAGCAGAAGATCTCAAATTTAATGATTTGAGATCCTGATGGAAAAACGGACTTTGAGACAGAAGGTCTAGCCTTAATGGAAGTGGCCAAGGTTGGCAGCTGGACATCCGAACAAGATTCGCATACCAAAACCTGTGAGGCCATGTTGGAGCTACCAGCAACACAAACGATTGTTCAATGATGATTTTGGAGATCACTTTTGGAAGAAGAACTAGAGGCGGGAAGATATAACACCAAGGAACTGCTAACACATCCACACTCCACCTAAGGATCCCTGAACCTGGACAGGTACCTGGGAAGTTTCTTGTTTAGATGGGAAGCCATCAGATCTATTTCTGGAAGACCCCACATCTGAACAATCTGAGAAAACACATCTGGATAGAGCGATCACTCCCCCAGATGTAAAGTCTGACGGCTGAGATAATCCGCTTCCCAATTGTCAATACCTGGCATATGAACTGCAGAAATTAGACAGGAGCTGGATTCCGCCAAAGCAAGTATCCAAGATACTTCTTTCATGGCTTTGGGACTGCGAGTCCCAACCTGATGATTGACATATGCCACAGTTGTGATATTGTCTGTCTGAAAACAAATGAATGGTTCTTTCTTCAACAGAGGCCACACCTGAAGAGCCCTGAAGATAGCACAGAGTTCTAAAATATTGATTGGTAACCTCACCTCTTGAGGTTTCCAAACCCCTTGTGCTGTCAGAGATCCCCAGACAGCTCCCCAACCTGAAAGACTTGCATCTGTTGTGATCGCAGTCCAGGTTGGACGAACAAAAGAGGCCCCTTGAACTATACGATGGTGATCTAACCACCAAGTCAGAGAGAGTCGAACATTGGGATTTAAGGATATTAATTGTGATATCTTTATATAATCCCTGCACCACTGGTTCAGCATACAAAGTTGGAGAGGTCTCATATGAAAACAAGCAAAGTGGATCGCGTCTGATGCTGCAGTCATGAGACCTAAAACTTCCATGCACATAGCCACTGAAGAGAATGACTGAGACTGAAGGTTCTGACAAGCTGAAACCAATTTTAATCGCCTCTTGTCTGTTAGAGACAGAGTCATGGACACTGAATCTATCTGGAAACCTAAAAAGGTGACCCTTATCTGAGGAATCAAAGAACTTTTTGGTAAATTGATCCTCCAACCATGTCTTTAAAGAAACAACACTAGTTGATTCGTGTGAGATTCTGCAGAATGTAAAGACTGAGCTAGTACCAAGATATCATCCAAATAAGGAAACACCACAATACCACGTTCTCTGATTACAGAGAGTAGGGCACCGAGAACTTTCAAAAAGAATCTTGGAGCTGTCGCTAGGACAAACGGAAGAGCGACAAATTGGTAATGCTTGTCTAGAAAAGAGAATCTCAGAAACTGATAATGGTCTGGATGAATCGGAATATGAAGATAAGCATGCTGTAAGTCTATTGTGGACATATAATGCCCTTGCTGAACAAAAGGCAGAATAGCCTGTATAGTCACCATTTTGAAAGTTAGCACTCTTACATAACTATTCAAAATTTTCAGATCCAGAACTGGCCTGAAATAATTTTCTTTCTTTGGGACAATGAATAGATTTGAATAAAACCCCAGACCCTGTTCCTGAAATGGAACTGGTATGATTACCCCTGAGAGCTCCAGGTCTGAAACACACTTCAGAAAAGCTTGAGCCTTTACTGGATTTACTGGGATGCGTGAGAGAAAAAACCTCACAGGAGGTCTTACTCTAAATCCTATTCGGTACCCTTGAGAGACAATACTCTGAATCCAATGAGTTTGGACAGAATCTGCCCAAATGTTTTGGAAGAATCTTAATCTGCCCCCTACCAGCTGAGCTGGAATGAGGGCCGCACCTTCATGCAGACTTGGGGGCTGGCTTTGGTTTCACTCCAACTTGAATAAGGTTTCCAATTGGAACCAGATTCTTTGGGGGAAGGATTAGGTTTCTGTTCCTTATTTTGTAGAACGGAACGAAAGTGGTTAGAAGCTTTAGATTTACCCTTAGGTATTTTATCCTGAGGCAAACAACTCCCTTCCCCCCAGTGACAGTTGAAATAATCAAATCCAACTGAGAACCAAATAACTTATTACCTTGGAAAGAAAGAGATAGTAATCTAGACTTAGATACCATGTCAGCATTCCAATATTTAAGCCACAAAGCTCTTCTAGCTAAAATAGCTAAAGACATAGATTTAACATCAATTTTGATGATATCAAAAATGGCATCACAAATAAAATGATTAGCATGTTGAAGCAAGCGAACAATGCTAGACAAATCAGGATCTGTTTCCTGTTGCGCTAAACTTTCCAACCAAAAAGTTGATGCAGTTGCAACATCAGCAATAGAAATGGCAGGCCTGAGGAGATGACCAGAATATAAATAAGCTTTCCTTAGATAAGATTCAAGTTTCCTATCTAAAGGGCATTAAAAGAAGTACTATCTTCCATAGGAATAGTAGTACGTTTAGCAAGAGTAGAAATAGCCCCATCAACTTTGGGGATCATTTCCCAAAACTCCAATCTAACTGCTGGCAAAGGAAACAATTTTTTAAACCTTGAAGAAGGAATAAAAGAAGTACCAGGCCTATTCCATTCCTTAGAAATCATATCAGAAATAGCATAAGGAACTGGAAAAACCTCTGGAGTAGCCACAGGAGGTTTATAATCAGAATTTAAACGTTTACTAGTTTTAATATCAAGAGGAGTAGTTTCCTCAATATCTAATGTAATCAACACTTCTGTTAACAAGGAACGAATATACTCCATTTTAAATAAATAAGTAGAATTGTCAGTGTCAATATCTGAGGAAGGATCTTCTGAATCAGATAGACCCTCTTCAGATGAGGATAATTCAGTATGTTGTCGGTCATTAGAAATTTCATCAACTTTATGAGAAGTTTTAAAAGACTTTTTACATTTATTAGATGGCAGAATGGCAAACAAAGCCTTCTGAATCACATCAGCAATAAAATCTTTTATATTCACAGGTATATATTGTACATTAGATGTTGAAGGAACAACAGGCATAGTACTATTACTGATGGACACATTCTCTGCATATAAAAGCTTATCATGACAACTATTACAGGGAGTGCAGAATTATTAGGCAAGTTGTATTTTTGAGGATTAATTTTATTATTTAACAACAACCATGTTCTCAATGAACCCAAAAAACAGAATTTATGTTTACCTGATAAATTTCTTTCTCCAACGGTGTGTCCGGTCCACGGCGTCATCCTTACTTGTGGGATATTCTCTTCCCCAACAGGAAATGGCAAAGAGCCCAGCAAAGCTGGTCACATGATCCCTCCTAGGCTCCGCCTACCCCAGTCATTCGACCGACGTTAAGGAGGAATATTTGCATAGGAGAAACCATATGGTACCGTGGTGACTGTAGTTAAAGAAAATAAAATATCAGACCTGATTAAAAAAACCAGGGCGGGCCGTGGACCGGACACACCGTTGGAGAAAGAAATTTATCAGGTAAACATAAATTCTGTTTTCTCCAACATAGGTGTGTCCGGTCCACGGCGTCATCCTTACTTGTGGGAACCAATACCAAAGCTTTAGGACACGGATGAAGGGAGGGAGCAAATCAGGTCACCTAAATGGAAGGCACCACGGCTTGCAAAACCTTTCTCCCAAAAATAGCCTCAGAAGAAGCAAAAGTATCAAACTTGTAAAATTTGTTAAAAGTGTGCAGTGAAGACCAAGTCGCTGCCCTACATATCTGATCAACAGAAGCCTCGTTCTTGAAAGCCCATGTGGAAGCCACAGCCCTAGTGGAATGAGCTGTGATTCTTTCGGGAGGCTGCCGTCCGGCAGTCTCGTAAGCCAATCTGATGATGCTTTTAATCCAAAAAGAGAGAGAGGTAGAAGTTGCTTTTTGACCTCTCCTTTTACCTGAATAAACAACAAACAAGGAAGATGTTTGTCTAAAATCCTTTGTAGCATCTAAATAGAATTTTAGAGCGCGAACAACATCCAAATTGTGCAACAAACGTTCCTTCTTTGAAACTGGTTTTGGACACAGAGAAGGTACGATAATCTCCTGGTTAATGTTTTTGTTAGAAACAACTTTTGGAAGAAAACCAGGTTTAGTACGTAAAACCACCTTATCTGCATGGAACACCAGATAAGGAGGAGAACACTGCAGAGCAGATAATTCTGAGACTCTTCTAGCAGAAGAAATCGCAACTAAAAACAAAACTTTCCAAGATAATAACTTAATATCAACGGAATGTAAGGGTTCAAACGGAACCCCCTGAAGAACTGAAAGAACTAAATTGAGACTCCAAGGAGGAGTCAAAGGTTTGTAAACAGGTTTGATTCTAACCAGAGCCTGAACAAAGGCTTGAACATCTGGCACAGCTGCCAGCTTTTTGTGAAGTAATACCGACAAGGCAGAAATCTGTCCCTTCAGGGAACTTGCAGATAATCCTTTTTCCAATCCTTCTTGAAGGAAGGATAGAATCCTAGGAATCTTAACCTTGTCCCAAGGGAATCCTTTAGATTCACACCAACAGATATATTTTTTCCAAATTTTGTGGTAAATCTTTCTGGCCTGAACAAGAGTATCGATCACAGAATCTGAGAATCCTCGCTTCGATAAAATCAAGCGTTCAATCTCCAAGCAGTCAGCTGGAGTGAAACCAGATTCGGATGTTCGAACGGACCCTGAACAAGAAGGTCTCGTCTCAAAGGTAGCTTCCAAGGTGGAGCCGATGACATATTCACCAGATCTGCATACCAAGTCCTGCGTGGCCACGCAGGAGCTATCAAGATCACCGACGCCCTCTCCTGCTTGATCCTGGCTATCAGCCTGGGGATGAGAGGAAATGGCGGGAACACATAAGCTAGTTTGAAGGTCCAAGGTGCTACTAGTGCATCCACTAGAGCCGCCTTGGGATCCCTGGATCTGGCCCCGTAGCAAGGAACTTTGAAGTTCTGACGAGAGGCCATCAGATCCATGTCTGGAATGCCCCACAGGTGAGTGACTTGGGCAAAGATTTCCGGATGGAGTTCCCACTCCCCCGGATGCAATGTCTGACGACTCAGAAAATCCGCTTCCCAATTTTCCACTCCTGGGATGTGGATAGCAGACAGGTGGCAGGAGTGAGACTCCGCCCAAAGAATAATTTTGGTTACTTCTTCCATCGCTAGGGAACTCCTTGTTCCCCCCTGATGGTTGATGTACGCAACAGTCGTCATGTTGTCTGATTGAAACCGTATGAACCTGGTCCTCGCAAGCTGAGGCCAGGCCTGGAGCGCATTGAATATCGCTCTCAGTTCCAGAATATTTATCGGTAGAAGAGATTCTTCCCGAGACCAAAGACCCTGAGCTTTCAGGGATCCCCAGACCGCGCCCCAGCCTATCAGACTGGCGTCGGTCGTGACAATGACCCACTCTGGTCTGTGGAACATCATCCCTTGAGACAGATTGTCCAGGGACAGCCACCAACGGAGTGAGTCTCTGGTCCTCTGATTTACTTGTATCTTCGGAGACAAGTCTGTATAGTCCCCATTCCACTGACTGAGCATGCACAGTTGTAATGGTCTTAGATGAATGCGCGCAAAAGGAACTATGTCCATCGCCGCCACCATCAACCCGATCACTTCCATGCACTGAGCTATGGAAGGAAGAGGAACGGAATGAAGTATCCGACAAGAGTCCAGAAGCTTTGTTTTTCTGGCCTCTGTTAGAAAGATCCTCATTTCTAAGGAGTCTATAATTGTTCCCAAGAAGGGAACCCTTGTTGACGGGGATAGAGAACTCTTTTCCACGTTCACTTTCCAGCCGTGAGATCTGAGAAAGGCCAGGACAATGTCCGTGTGAGCCTTTGCTTGAGGAAGGGACGACGCTTGAATCAGAATGTCGTCCAGGTAAGGTACTACTGCAATGCCCCTCGGTCTTAGCACCGCTAGAAGGGACCCTAGTACCTTTGTGAAAATCCTTGGAGCAGTGGCTAATCCGAAAGGAAGCGCCACGAACTGGTAATGTTTGTCCAGGAATGCAAACCTTAGGAACCGATGATGTTCCTTGTGGATAGGAATATGTAGATACGCATCCTTTAAATCCACCGTGGTCATAAATTGACCTTCCTGGATGGAAGGAAGGATAGTTCGAATGGTTTCCATCTTGAACGATGGGACCTTGAGAAATTTGTTTAAGATCTTGAGATCTAGGATTGGTCTGAACGTTCCCTCTTTTTTGGGAACTATGAACAGATTGGAGTAGAACCCCATCCCTTGTTCTCTTAATGGAACAGGATGAATCACTCCCATTTTTAACAGGTCTTCTACACAATGTAAGAACGCCTGTCTTTTTATGTGGTCTGAAGACAACTGCGACTTGTGGAACCTCCCCCTTGGGGGAAGTCCCTTGAATTCCAGAAGATAACCCTGGGAGACTATTTCTAGCGCCCAAGGATCCAGAACATCTCTTGCCCAAGCCTGAGCGAAGAGAGAGAGTCTGCCCCCCACCAGATCCGGTCCCGGATCGGGGGCCAATATTTCATGCTGTCTTGGTAACAGTGGCAGGTTTCTTGGCCTGCTTTCCCTTGTTCCAGCCTTGCATTGGTCTCCAAGCCGGCTTGGCCTGAGAAGTATTACCCTCTTGCTTAGAGGACGTAACACCTTGGGCTGGTCCGTTTTTACGAAAGGGACGAAAAGTAGGTCTATTTTTTGCCTTGAAGGGCCGATCCTGAGGAAGGGCGTGGCCCTTACCCCCAGTGATATCAGAGATAATCTCTTTCAAGTCAGGACCAAACCGCGTTTTCCCCTTGAAAGGAATGTTTAGTAGCTTGTTCTTGGAAGACGCATCAGCCGACCAAGATTTCAACCAAAGCGCTCTGCGCGCCACAATAGCAAACCCAGAGTTCTTAGCCGCTAACTTAGCCAATTGCAAAGAGGCGTCTAGAGTGAAAGAATTAGCCAATTTGAGAGCATTGATTCTGTCCATAATCTCCTCATAAGGAGGAGAGTCACTATCGAGCACCTTAAGCAGTTCATCAAACCAGAAATATGCGGCTGTAGTGACAGGGACAATGCATGAAATGGGTTGTAGAAGGTAACCCTGCTGAACAAACATCTTTTTAAGCAAACCTTCTAATTTTTTATCCATAGGATCTTTGAAAGCACAACTATCCTCTATGGGAATAGTGGTGCGTTTGTTTAAAGTAGAAACCGCTCCCTCGACCTTGGGGACTGACTGCCATAAGTCCTTTCTGGGGTCGACCATAGGAAACAATTTTTTAAATATGGGGGGAGGGACGAAAGGAATACCGGGCCTTTCCCATTCTTTATTAACAATGTCCGCCACCCGCTTGGGTATAGGAAAAGCTTCTGGGAGCCCCGGCACCTCTAGGAACTTGTCCATTTTACATAGTTTCTCTGGGATGACTAAATTTTCACAATCATCCAGAGTGGATAATACCTCCTTAAGCAAAATGCGGAGATGTTCCAATTTAAATTTAAATGTAATCACATCAGATTCAGCCTGCTGAGAAATGTTCCCTAAATCAGTAATTTCTCCCTCAGACAAAACCTCCCTGGCCCCCTCAGATTGGGTTAGGGGCCCTTCAGAGATATTAATATCAGCGTCGTCATGCTCTTCAGTAACTAAAACAGAGCAGCCACGCTTACGCTGACAAGGGTTCATTTTGGCTAAAATGTTTTTGACAGAATTATCCATTACAGCCGTTAATTGTTGCATAGTAAGGAGAATTGGCGCGCTAGATGTACTAGGGGCCTCCTGAGTGGGCAAGACTCGTGTAGACGAAGGAGGGAATGATGCAGTACCATGCTTACTCCCCTCACTTGAGGAATCATCTTGGGCATCATTGTCATTATCACATAAATCACATTTATTTAAATGAATAGGAATTCTGGCTTCCCCACATTCAGAACACAGTCTATCTGGTAGTTCAGACATGTTAAACAGGCATAAACTTGATCAGAAAGTACAAAAAAACGTTTTAAAATAAAACCGTTACTGTCACTTTAAATTTTAAACTGAACACACTTTATTACTGCAATTGCGAAAAAACATGAAGGAATTGTTCAAAATTCACCAAATTTTCACCACAGCGTCTTAAAGCCTTGAAAATATTGCACACCAATTTTGGAAGCTTTAACCCTTAAAATAACGGAACCGGAGCCGTTTTAAGCTTTAAACCCCTTTACAGTCCCTGGTATCTGCTTTGCTGAGACCCAACCAAACCCAAAGGGGAATACGATACCAAATGACGCCTTCAGAAGTCTTTTATAAGTATCAGAGCTCCTCTCACATGCGACTGCATGCCATGCCTCTCAAAAACAAGTGCGCAACACCGGCGCGAAAATGAGACTCTGCCTATGCTTTGGGAAAGCCCCTAAAGAATAAGGTGTCTAAAACAGTGCCTGCCGATATTATTAAATCAAAATACCCAGAATAAATGATTCCTCAAGGCTAAATAAGTGTTAATATCAATCGATTTAGCCCAAAAAAAGTCTACAGTTTAAATAAGCCCTTGTGAAGCCCTTATTTACAATCGTAATAAACATGGCTTACCGGATCCCATAGGGAAAATGACAGCTTCCAGCATTACATCGTCTTGTTAGAATGTGTCATACCTCAAGCAGCAAGAGACTGCAAACTGTTCCCCCAACTGAAGTTAATTGCTCTCAACAGTCCTGTGTGGAACAGCCATGGATTTTAGTTACGGTTGCTAAAATCATTTTCCTCATACAAACAGAATTCTTCATCTCTTTTCTGTTTCTGAGTAAATAGTACGTACCAGCACTATTTGAAAATAACAAACTCTTGATTGAATAATGAAAAACTACAGTTAAACACTAAAAAACTCTAAGCCATCTCCGTGGAGATGTTGCCTGTACAACGGCAAAGAGAATGACTGGGGTAGGCGGAGCCTAGGAGGGATCATGTGACCAGCTTTGCTGGGCTCTTTGCCATTTCCTGTTGGGGAAGAGAATATCCCACAAGTAAGGATGACGCCGTGGACCGGACACACCTATGTTGGAGAAAACTCATTAATATCAAAGCTGAATAGTTTTGGAAGTAGTTTTTAGTTTGTTTTTAGTTATAGCTATTTTAGGGGGATATCTGTGTGTGCAGGTGACTATTACTGTGCATAATTATTAGGCAACTTAACAAAAAACAAATATATACCCATTTCAATTATTTATTTTTACCAGTGAAACCAATATAACATCTCAACATTCACAAATATACATTTCTGACATTCAAAAACAAAACAAAAACAAATCAGTGACCAATATAGCCACTTTTCTTTGCAAGAACACTCAAAAGCCTGCCATCCATGGATTCTGTCAGTGTTTTGATCTGTTCACCATCAACATTGCGTGCAGCAGCAACCACAGCCTCCCAGACACTGTTCAGAGAGGTGTACTGTTTTCCCTCCTTGTAAATCTCACATTTGATGATGGACCACAGGTTCTCAATGGGGTTCAGATCAGGTGAACAAGGAGGCCATGTCATTAGATTTTCTTCTTTTATACCCTTTCTTGCCAGCCACGCTGTGGAGTACTTGGACGCGTGTGATGGAGCATTGTCCTGCATGAAAATCATGTTTTTCTTGAAGGATGCAGACTTCTTCCTGTACCACTACTTGAAGAAGGTGTCTTCCAGAAACTGGCAGTAGGACTGGGAGTTGAGCTTGACTCCATCCTCAACCCGAAAAGGCCCCACAAGCTCATCTTTGCTGATACCAGCCCAAACCAATACTCCACCTCCACCTTGCTGGCGTCTGAGTCGGACTGGAGCTCTCTGCCCTTTACCAATCCAGCCACGGGCCCATCCATCTGGCCCATCAAGACTCACTCTCATTTCATCAGTCCATAAAACCTTAGAAAAATCAGTCTTGAGATATTTCTTGGCCCAGTCTTGACGTTTCAGCTTGTGTGTCTTGTTCAGTGGTGGTCGTCTTTCAGCCTTTCTTACCTTGGCCATGTCTCTGAGTATTGCACACCTTGTGCTTTTGGGCACTCCAGTGATGTTGCAGCTCTGAAATATGGCCAAACTGGTGGCAAGTGGCATCTTGGCAGCTGCACGCTTGACTTTTCTCAGTTCATGGGCAGTTATTTTGCGACTTGGTTTTTCCACACGCTTCTTGCGACCCTGTTGACTATTTTGAATGAAACGCTTGATTGTTCGATGATCACGCTTCAGAAGCTTTGCAATTTTAAGAGTGCTGCATCCCTCTGCAAGATATCTCACTATTTTTGACTTTTCTGAGCCTGTCAAGTCCTTCTTTTGACCCATTTTGCCAAAGGAAAGGAAGTTGCCTAATAATTATGCACACCTGATATAGGGTGTTGATGTCATTAGACCACACCCCTTCTCATTACAGAGATGCACATCACCTAATATGCTTAATTGGTAGTAGGCTTTCGAGCCTATACAGCTTGGAGTAAGAAAACATGCATAAAGAGGATGATGTGGTCAAAATACTCATTTGCCTAATAATTCTGCACTCCCTGTACATACAAAAGCTGGAGATATAATCTCCACAAATTTACAACAAATACACTTAGCCTTGGTAGAACTGTTATCAGGCAGCAGGGTTCCAACAGTGGTTTCTGAGATAGGATCATATTTAGACATCTTGCAAATGTAAGAGACAAAACAACATATAAAGCAAAATTATCAATTTCCTTATATGGCAGTTTCAGGAATGGGAAAAAATGCAAACAGCATAGCCCTCTAACATAGAAAAAGGCAAGAGGCACATAGGAATGGGGTTTAAATAATGAAATTATTTGGCGCCAAGGAACTCGGCGTCAACTAAGACGCTGGAAATGACGAATTTGCGACATCGGACGTAACTTTGCACCAAAAAAAATGCAAGTCTAATTTTGCCCGCAAAATTTTAAACAGAAAACAGTCAATAGAAAAAAAAGACTATACCCCAGGAAAGAAAAAATATTTCCCTAAATATGCTTTTACCAAATATGAAACTGACAGTCTGCAAAAGGAAATATACATAAACCTGACTCATGGCAAATATAAGTACAATACATATATTTAGAACGTTATATTAATACATAAAGTGCCAAACCATAGCTGAGAGTGTCTTAAGTAATGAAAACATACTTACCAAAAGACACCCATCCACATATAGCAGATAGCCAAACCGGTACTGAAACAGTTATCAGTAGAGGTAATGGAATATGAGAGTATATCGTTGATCTGAATAAGGGAGGTAGGAGATGAATCTCTACAACCGATAACAGAGAACCTATGAAATAGATCTCCCATGAGGAAAACCATTGCATTCAATAGGTGATACTCCCTTCACAACCCTCTGACATTCGCTGTACTCTATGAGGAAACTGGCTTCAAAATGCTGAGAAGCGCATATCAAAGTAGAATCTAAGCACAAACTTACTTCACCACCTCCATAGGAGGCAAAGTTTGTAAAACTGAATTGTGGGTGTGGTGAGTGGTGTAATTATAGGCATGTTGAGGTTTGGGAAACGTTGCCCCTCCTGGTAGGATTGTATATCCCATACATCACTAGCTCGTGGACTCTTGCCAATTGCATAAAAGAAACAAGCTGCAGCACAGTTGGCAAGACCATAAAGCGGTTTCACAGGACAGTTTCCACTCAGAACAGGCCTCTCCATGGTCGACCAAAGAAGTTGAGTGCACGTGCTCAATGTTATATCCAGAGGATGTCTTTGGGAAATAGACGTATGAGTGCTGCCAGCATTGCTGCAGAGTTTGAAGGGGTGGGGGGTAAGCCTGTCAGTGCTCAGACGCCGCACACTGCATCAAATTGTTCTGCATGGCTGTTGTCACAGAAGGAAGCCTCTTCTAAAGATGATGCACAAGAAAGCCCACAAACAGTTTGCTGAAGACAAGCAGACTAAGGACATGGATTACTGGAACCTTGTCCTGTGGACCGATGAGACCAAGATAAACTTATTTGGTTCAGATGGTGTCAAGCGTGTGTGGTGACAACCAGGTGAGGAGTGCAAAGACAAGTGTGTCTTGCCTCTAGGCAAGCAAAGTGGTGGGAGTGTCATTGTCTGGGCCTGCATGGGTGCTGCACTGGGGGGCTACAGTTCATTGAGGGAACCATGAATGCCAACATGTACTGTGACATACTGAAGCATAGCATGATTCCCTCCCTTCGGAGACTGGGCCGCAGGGCAGTATTCCAACATGGCGACCACTGCCTTGCTAAAGAAGCTGAGGGTAAAGGTGATGGACTGGCCAAGCATGTCTCCAGACCTAAACCCTATTGAGAATCTGTGGGGTATCCTCAAACGGAAGGTGGGGGAGCATAAGGTCTCTAACATCCACCAGCTCCGTGATGTTGTCATGGACAGGTGGAAGAGGACTCCAGTGGCAACCTGTGAAGCTCTGGTGAACTCCATGCCCATGATGGTTAAGGCAGTGCTGGAAAATAATGGTGGCCACACATAATATTGACACTTTGGGGCATATGTATCAAGCTCCGTATGGAGCTTGATGCCCCGTGTGTCTGGCGAGTCATCAGACTTGCCAGAAACAGCAGTTATGAAGCAGTGGTCACAAAGACCGCTGCTCCATAACCTGTCCGCCTGCTCTGAGCAGGCGGACAGACATCGCCGGAAATCAACCCGATCGAGTATGATCGAGTTGATTGACACCCCCCTGCTGGTGGCCTATTGGCCGCGAGTCTGCAGGGGGCGGCGTTGCACCAGCAGCTCTTGTGAGCTGCTGGTGCAATGCTGAATAAGGCAAGCGTATTGCTCGCCGTATTCAGCTAAGTCTGGCAGACCTGATCCGCAGTGTCGGATCAGGTCGGCCAGACCTTGATAACTATGGGCCTGTGGGTCCAATTTGGACATTTCCACTTAGCCAGATTCATATAGACCAATATCCTTGCTCAACATAGACTATTGGATTTTAGCATCAATAGTAACGGAGATACTTAAGAAAGTCTTAGGTAGTATTATACACCCGAATCAGGTGGGCTTCTTGAATGGCAGGAGCTTATTAGTAAATATCCAAAAAGCTTGTATTATTATGGAACTGTGAGGGCATCTGTAAATGTCAGTGGATAATACATATCTATATAATAAGATAAAATCAGTATGCAATTGATCAAATATTAAGTTTGAGCATGCTTAATGCCATTTGCTGAATACATTCTGTATATTGCAAATCTGAGGTTCAGACATGAGATACCTTGCTAATTACATCAGGATTCAGCTGAAACCTTTCCTCCCCTCCCCACTCAGTATGCTAAATTATACAATTGTTCAATCACAAACAGCCCTTTTGAAGATTCTCACCATTTATTTCTGATCTGAGAGAAGCATATGCCAACAGACATGATGTCTGAGAATTTCTTCTGAAGCTTAAACAGTTCAGAAAACCAGTTTTAGCTGAAGAAATGACTAAATATCACCAAGGTGTTAAATTGTCCCTGCTGTGTTGAATCCACGAATTATAGATGAAAATTTTGCTAAGCAGAAACATATATTGCATTGTAGCTGTTAAATTCATTTTAAAATATAACTGGGATAATTTCCAATACAGTATAAAAATGTACAACTCCATGGATCTGAGAAATGCATTTCAGTTTTGTAATACATTTAATGGATAACATATTATTATATTTTTCAGACATCCAATAAGTACATATGTGGTTTGTGTTTTAAATAGTGTCATGTGTTTTACACTCTCAGCAAGAAATATGCAGATATGAAATATTTATATGGAATAGTAGTAAATATGAAACCACATGTTTGCTGATCTCACGGTATGTATGTGATATTAAGATGATCGATGACTGACTGGCTGACTATCCGCTGAATTTTTTACTGATAATTTTGCTGCTTTGGAACACTGTCACTATAAGAAAAACTGGGCTACCTTTTATTATCCATATAGCAATACCCTTATTCATATGAGGTGAAACAAGAAGTTCTGGAAGCTGAAATATCGATTTGGTTATTTTTGGTAAATGTAAATATGCGATTGATAACTATATAAATAATATTTAAATCAAAGGTATTTGGTAACTATAACTAGATTGCAGTTAGTAATTTTAAAAGGGCATAATTAGTATTTTAAGCTTGTGTTTCATAGTCCTGTGTAGTCTTAACTAGTCATTATTGCTAAGTTATTTATTTACTAGACAAGGTTTTGTAAAGATATAGTTATATGATTTGTAAAGAATATTGTAACAGTTTAAGCTTGTATAGTTTGATTCATAATCTGGTTTTCTATAAATATAATTCAATGTGTTTATAAATTTAACTAATAAAAATAATTTAGGAATTTATATTAATTTTAATTGTTTTGTATATGCATTTTATTGGGGGTTTGTTTTAAAGATTAAAGATTGTTTAAAATGATTAAATATATTGTATTATAACCCGGCAATATAATGACATATTATTTGGAGACACTGCTGAAGATATTATTAATATTTATCACATTGATTAATATATTTGTAGTAAATAGAGATTATAAAAAAAATATTATTAAAATAATTTTTGATTTTTTTTTTCTAATTTTTCATATTTCAAAACAATTAATTTTTCATATTTGAAAATTATTAATATATATATATATATATATATATATATATATATATATATATATATATATATATTTTTTTTTTTATCTTCTTTGGTCAAAATTGTATTAGTGTTTTTATTTAACTAAATACTTAGCCAATATAATAATGTCTGTTACTAGAAGTGAATCAATAAATTCTATACATAGTGTTGAAATATGTTCCCCAAAATCGCCCGTTAGTCAGGCAGAAACGCTTAAAACAGAAGCTATTTCTCACCTTAAAAATAAATGAAATATTAAGGGAGATTTAGGCGCTTACATTAAGATGCTGAAGACTAAGGCCAAAAATATTGCAGATAATATATGGTGTAGAAAAAGCTAAATATTTAAAGGGCTGTTAAAATTAGGCCAACCTCAAAAGCGGGGAAAACGCAATGAAATATTTTTCAAAACTTGGGGCCTGCTCCTCTATGTGAACGATGAAATGTACAATAAAATAGAAGTACAAAATTCACAATTGGAGCGACTGAGGGGTGAAAATTATTCATTAAGGTTAGATGACGAAGAGGCAGAACAAATCCAGGATAAAATTGATGAGTTTGCCCAAAACATGGCCACCTTACAAAAAAAATAACCAGAATTTAGTAGCTCAGATAGAAGATTTGCATAAGGAACTTGCACAAAGCCAGAGAGAATTAAGTGGTTTAAAAAGGCTGTATCGTCATAATGAAAACCCCTCTATTAGCAATAAGGATAATGCAGATAATTATAACTCCCTTAAAGAATACATCAGAAATTAATCACAGAACTTTAGGGAAGAATTTAAACACAGGTCACTGATTGGCTCAGAGATAAACTTCCCACATAGACAATCACCTCATGTTTTAAATTCAGAGCCAGCTACCCAAATAGCCCACATAGTACTAATGTAAGTAAGGGGTCTCCCCATAGTGAATAAAGGGCAGATAGGGGGTGCTCCAGCCCCAAAAATAAGGGGCCTAGGAAAGCCCAAGATACGCCTAATAAGGTATATGACACCCCTAAAATAATTACTTTCTTAAGGGATGCAGTACATAAGTTTTCCAACAAGGGAACCAATTCTATAATGACCACTTAGAGACTTATGAAAATGCTTTATCCATTATGAATGTTACTAGTGAGCAGTCAAAAATTTAATTTTTGCCTTGGGTATTTGAGGTTAAACATCACAAATTATTTGCTTCACTAAAGGATATGAATATTTATTCCTTTAGTGAAACGAAAAATCAGTGCAGAAAAGAATTTGGGCAATATCGCACTAAAACTGCTGCGAAAATAGCTGTAAACAGTTTGAAATGGGGAGCGAATCAAAGCCCAATTAAATTCCTTTCTGTACTAAAAAGTGCATACAGTATGGCCGAAGACTACCCCATATTTGAAAGCTCAGAATTTGTAAATTTATTCTTCGAAGCATTGCCCGCGCACATCAAAATTAATTTAGCTAGAGATTTTGATGAGCACTGCTCATTGGACTGTATCAAAGAGAGTACAAAATTATACTCTATTCAGCAGTCCGGTAAACAGGGGGTTAAAAAGGAACCATGGCCCAGACCCAAAATTGTGGCAATTGTGGTGTCCCCTAGCCCCCTCAATTTGGAGTCTAACAAGAAAACCTATACAGAGGTGGCCCGAGAAAACAGGCCATCCCCACAAAGTTTTAACTCTACCCATCCCCCAACGCGGGCTGAAGTGCAGAAAGACTATACTCAAAATGGGGGGCATACCCAGGTAAATAATTATCCCCAAAGAGATGAAAACCCACAAGGTTATCGGTATCCCTGTAAAGGTAAATACCAAAAGTGGCGAAAATACTCTCAGGGTAACCAGACACCCCAAGTAAATAGTGCTCCCCAAAATACTAACTCTGAACAAGTTGAACCCCAAAGACAACCACGTCAAAATAGGAACAATAGCTCTGATACTGAGGGATCCCAAGGATCCAGGAATCAATACCCTTGGACATCAAAAAATCGGTCCATGGGTAAAGATAGCTTGTCCATTCAAGTGGGCCAACTCAGCACACAAGTTAGTCAATTATGTACACTATTTACTAATATTTGTCAAGCTTTTATGGCTCAGCAAGCTAACAATCCTTTTTTAGGGGTACAGTCAGTGCCCAGCAGTCAGTGCCCAGTGCAACCTCAGCCTGAAAGCTCTAACAAATCTCTTCCCTTGCAGTATTCTCTTAACCTTATTTACACAGATGCAGTACAAAGGAACCCAGCCAGCCATATTATAGAAGAGGGGACTGGTAAGAATGAGAGTTCTTCTGCATCAGGTAACATGGTGAATACAGGTAACACGTGGCGAAGCCCACAATTGTGTAATCACGCCAATATTATGTGTGAAATGGTAGAAACTGCAGGGAGATATTATGTATTAGCTGAGCTCCAGGATTCAGTCTCCATCTCTATAATGGGATTAATTGATACTGGGTCTCAAACAACTATTTTATCTCACAGGTACTACACACAGCTAAATGAACTAACACCACACAAACCTAAAATAAAAGAATTTGATGGTTCACTAATAGGTGTTGAAGGTGACTCTCTAAAAGTCTACGGTACTGCATGGTTAAAATTTAAACTGGGTAACAGGGTAATAAGACACCCTGTCATTATAGTGGATCTGCCAACTGATCGTTTAACTATTGGTAGTGATTACCTGAAGCGATTAAGCACCATAATTGATTGCATAAATAATGTAATTTGGTCACAAGTAAAAAGGTGTATTAATTATGAGTGATCCGGTATATCTCGCACCCAACATAACTGTCGTGTGGTGGAAGAGAAGCCAGGTGCTGTGGAGATTCATTTTAGGAATGATTTTATACCTGAAATCACTATCCTACAAATAGATGATCAGACTCCTTAAAGTGACCCTGATAGTAATACTTTTAAAATTTCACCTGGAAAGAGAGCAAATATTTCCTTAGACGGCGATGTATTAACCATATCTCTCCACAAGGGGGATCATAAAATCCCTAAAGGGGGAGAACACACTCAATACCTCGCAGAAATTGAAAGAGTTAAGGATGATCTATTTATCCCTACGCAAGTGCATGACCTTGGTAAAACCAAATATGCTAAATTGAACTTAAAACAGGAAGCTAGTTATATAAGTGAAGGCTTATTAGTGCAGAAAGCTGAAACTAAAGTGATTTAATTTCTTTCTCTCCAAGATCTCTTGGTCCATGACCTGGACGACAAGTGTGAAAGCTATAACATCCCAGCTAAGTGTTTATTATCTATATCCATAGAACATAAATCAGCAAAGCACCTGTTTTTTGTTTTAAATACCCTCCATAATCAAATATACGTTGGCAATGATCTTTTACATAAATATGCCATACAAATAGATTTGATTAACACTTGCCTCTGGAGCAGGTAAAAGGGGGACCCTGAAGTATTTCAGGATGAAAATGCAGCCCTGAAATCAAACCAGCAAATGCCATATGCTGTGAATATGCAGGCGTCTAACGATGTTATAATCCCTGCTGGGGCTGACAGATTCCTCTTACCCTTACAGGTAAAAAGAGGTCAGAAAATAAAAACTTCTGAAACTCTAATTTTCATCTCCCATAGAATGTAAAATCTGGGTATAACAATGACCCATACTCCTATAGCAAATATTGGAACTATTCCAATACATGTTATTGTGCATAACATGACCCCCCCGGATATAACCTTATCCAAGGGAACTACCATAGGATATGCACTGGAATCAAGTTATTAAACTTTTGGATTCCAAAATAATATAATTGGGCTAATACCTGAAGGATATTTAACTGAAGAATAATTAATAGAACAAACCTTTGCATCTATGCCAGAGGGACTATTTACAATTCAGTCTATTTATCCCTTCAGCTCAGAAGAAAGCATCTGTAAAATTGAAGAAGCCTCTCTAGTATTTGATCAGCCGATCTAACAGCAAGAATACCCCAATACCCAGAATCATGGGGGCAATGTAAACTATAACCAAGGGAATCTCACCTCTAGGTTGGAAGAAGCTTATGAGATAGGACAGCCTGAAATCTTTCCAGGATTTCAGCAAATATTCGAAGAGCAAATATCTTTAGCTAATGGCAGTTCCAGTGATGATGAACGCCTACAGCTACGAGAACTCCTGATGGAGTACAAGGATATTTTTGCTAGGGATTCTTATGAATGTGGGACTACATACTTGCACATTGCAAGAATCCAAACAGATCCCAATGCACCACCTGTCTTTGTTAAACAATACAGACTTCCTTTAGCCTCATATTATTCTCTTGCAGAAATCATATGGAACTTGGAAGAAAGAGGTATTATCAGACAGGTGCACAGCTCTTATAACAATCCTATTCTAGGTGTTCTCAAGCCCAATGGAAAATGGCGTTTGTGTGCTGACTTAAGACAGCTAAACAAACGAGTGTACATGTCTGGCTGGCCCGTGCCATATATTGACCAGTGCCTAGCACAGATGCAAGGATCTAAAATATTCACTGTCATTGATTGTGCACAGGGATATTGAACCATAAAGGTACATGAAGAGGACCAGTATAAGCTTGCATTCTCGTTCCAAAAGGTCCAGTATTCATTCCAAAGACTCCCGTTTGGATACATAAATTCAGGACATGAATTTGCTGTATTCATGCATAAGGCTATGCCTGATGCACTGGAAAGGGGGACCTTATCTTATGTTAATGATGTTTTAATCAAAAGCACAGACTTTGAAAAACACATCACAGAGCTTAAACACGTCCTCATCCAACTTAAAAGGGCAGGTGTCAAACTATCCCTACAAAAAGCTCAATGGTGCCGCACTCGTGTAAACTTCTTAGGACATGAAGTTACTTCTGAATAAAAAGGTGTAAGCTATAATAAATTCTAAAAACCCAAGTAACAAAGGAATTGAGATCATTCCTGGGTATGACAAATTATTCTCGAAAATCTATTGATAATTATGCAGAATTAGCTAAACCACTGTTACTTCTTCTAAAGGACGACGTAAAATTGCACTGGAGTGAGACTCAAGAGACAGACATCAAGGAGCTGAAGAGAAAACTCACTCAAGCACCTTGCTTAGCGTACCCTGAAGGTGGTACACCTTTCTACTTAGAAACAGGTTACACAGATATAATCATGAGTGCTGCTTTATACCAAAAGCATGATAATTTAAGCAAAGTTATTGCTTATGTGAGCAAAACTCTATCCCCAGTAGAAATAAAATTTAGCGATTGCGAAAAAGCCCTCTTATCTACTGTATGGGCTCTACAACTGGAAGTAATTTTGCAACGTCTCTGGTCTGTAAGAAATATCTTCATGTATACGGAATCTATTATCGTGCCCAGGAATTTCACTCTGGTACTGGGAACCAGAGAACTCTTTCCTAAGTTTATCTTCCATCTATGAGATTAAAAAAGAAGAAGAAGAGCTCACAAATGGTCTTCTGCCAGCCGGCAGGACGAAGCTTGGACCATAAAGTCGTCCAAATAAGGTGCTACTGCAATACCTCTGGATCTCGCCACCGCGAGCAGAGCCCCCAGAACCTTTGTAAAGACTCTTGGAGCAGTAGCCAGACCAAAGGGAAGAGCTACAAACTGGAAGTGCTGATCCAGAAAAGCAAATCTTAAGAACTTGAAGTGATCCTTGTGTATTAGCACATGAAGGAAAGCATCCTTCAAGTCTATCGTGGTCATGAACTGTCCCTCTTGAATTAAGGGCAGAATAGACCTTATCGTCTCCATCTTGAACGATGGCACAGACAGAAACTTGTTTAAGCACTTTAGGTCTAGAATTCGGCAAAACGTACCCTCCTTCTTTGGGACCACAAAAAGGTTTGAGTAGTATCCCAGACCTCTCTCTGCTAGAGGTACTGGTACAATGACTCCTAGGGAGGAGAGATCCCTCACACAACCTAGAAAGGCATCTCATTTTTCTGGTCTTGAAGACAGGTTTGATAAGAGGAATCTGCCCCTGGTTGGATAAGATCTAAAACCTATCCTGTAACCCTGGGCAATGACCTCCAGAACCCCAGCCAAGCCTCCACAAAGAGAGATAGTCTGCCCCCAACACTATACAGTGACGGATCGGGGGCCGCCCCTTCATGCCGATTTAGTCTCGGCGGGCTTCTTGTTCTGCTTGGATTTGTTCCAAAACTTAGATGGTTTCCAAGTTCCCTTGGACTGATCAGGCATTGAGGAGGGCAGCTGGTGTTGGGACTTATCCGAACGAAAGGGACGAAAATTAGGATCCTGTCCTTTAGCTTTATTCTTCTTATCCTGCGGTAAAAAGGCACCCTTGCCCCAGTGGCTGTGGATATGATAAGAGTCAAGTCTTGGACCAAAAAGAACCTTCCCCTTAAATGGAAGGGAATGTAATCTAGATTTTGAAGTCATGTCAGCAGATCAAGGCTTCAACCATAGAGCTCTATGGGCTAGAACAGAAAAGCCTGATGTCTTGGCATTCAAGCAGATAATCTGCATATTTGCATCACAAATAAAGGAATTAGCTATCCTCAACACATTAAGTCTTTCCACCTTTCCACCTCGATCATCTCCGACAGAGAGTTACACCGATAGGTAGTGGTTCCAGCCACCGCTGCTGCAGGCTGAAATAAAAATCCCATGTGCTCAAACATCTTTCTTAACAGAGTTTATAGCTTCTTATCCATGGGCACCTTAAATGACAAACTATCATCCAGCGGGATAGTGGTGCGTTTAGCAAGCACGGAGATAGCTCCATCCACCTTAGGGACAGATCCCCACAACTCTAATTGGGAGTCAGGAATCGGGAACAATTTCTTAAAAGAAGAAGGGGAAAAAGAGGATCCAAGTCTTTCCCATTCATTCTTAATGATATTTGCCATCTTTACGGGAACCCAGAAAGTTTGTGGCACCACCCTGTCCTCATAAACCTTATTAAGAATATAAGGTTCCTCAAGTAACTTAGGTTCCAGAACCTCTAATGTAGCCAACACTTCCTTTAACAGAAAGCATAAGTGCTCTATCCTAAATCTAAAGTCTGGTTCCTCTGCAGCCAGAGGCTTATAGAACGCTGATTCCGACACAGAAAGAGCCTCCTCTGAAGTATCAGAAGCGTTTATCAGCAGATAATCTAGTATCAGATAAATCCAACAAGTTGGTAGATGACCCCTGGGAAGGATAGCAGTATTTAACCTTTCACTTGCGCTTAGCATGACGAGGTAAAGCACTAAAGGCCGCAGACATTGCCGTTTGCATCTGTTCAGAAAAGTCTGGCGGTAAGAGGGCCCCTCCCAAATTGAGCAGATGGATATACCATAGCCTCCTCACAATAACAACAGATATTAGATTTTGGGTAAAGAGGGAGTACCCTCTAATGCATCAGAGTCCTCCATAGCATGCGCTTTTATGATGGACTACAGAAAAAATAAATGGCACGTTTATACCCCAATGGCCAGGGCACTCACCACCTCCTATGACCCAGGCGCAACAGAGAAACTGCTTTGTCTCCTGTAAACCACACGGTCAGGAAAGAGGAAGTTAATAAGGGCCACACCTGGTCACATGGAGTGCCATGCAGGACCGCTCCTGCTGCAGGAAGAAAAATGCACCAAACTGACAGGCTGTGCAGTTATCCAAAACAAAAGTAAAAACCTGAATGTTCCCACATCTACCAGAGCCTTATTTCACACATGTCGCAGCATAAAACATAATAAAGCAAATCATGTATAAATCCCCCCTGTTCAATAATCCCCTTCCAGAGATATTAACCCTTCCATACAGATAAAAGAGTCAGACTGTGACCCTGTCTTCTTACGTAATCATATGAAATAAAATGAAATGATCTTACCGGAATCATTGCCGTGGAACAGACACACAGCCTCTCAAGTTTGAAAGTCTTGTAGCATCGCACCTGACATGGAGTGATAAAAGCAGGCAGTGAAACTCGTCAACACTGATTGCTTAAGAGTTGTTAATACGAGTCTGGATGGTTTCACAGAAAGACTCTCCCTGCATCTCCAGACCCTAACCTTCATCAATGCTCTCACTGAGAAGCTGACAAAACTACTTATAACTCCAGTCCCATAGCTAAGAGTACTACCCGCCATAAGAGACTACTCTGAATCTTCCGACACTTCTCTGCCATCCTCCTGTGATGAAAGGCAAAGAATGATGAGGGGAGTGGGGGAGGTATTTAGGACTTTGGCTGTGGTGTCTTTGCCTCCTCCTGGTGACCAGGTTCTGTATTCCCACAAGTAAGGAATGAAGCCATGGACTCTACTCATATTAAGATGGAAAGAGGGCCAATCCAATATTCAACTAATAGTTAAGAAATGGCATATCAAAGGTTTTCTTGATATCGATGAATCAATACTAAATAGCCTTAGAAGATCAGATAAGACAATAAAACCAAGCAACTATCGATTTGCGCATACTAATTTACTCCATCAAATATAACTTACTCCTTCAATAATGGCCAGGTTGGGGAAAAAACTATAGACAAATGTGTAAAATGTAGTAGTAGGGGTGCTGATATTATTCATTATTTTTGGGAATGCATGCTAGTTAAACAATATTGTAAAAAAATAAGTTTTTGGGTTTCAAGAATCTTGCATGAAGAGATAATAATTCAAAGAGATATGGTGTTCTTTTTGTTTCCAGTTAATGACAGACGCAGAAAAAAAATATTAATTGAAATGGTAGTTGTTGTGGCCAGGTTTCTGTTACTAAAGCACTGGATCTCTAGAAAAATGCCTTCTATAGCTGAACTTAAAAAGAAAATATATATGCAAATGATTATAGAGAAGTGCAGAATAGAGCAGGATTGAATAAAGGAAATTTAAAGATTCTTTAGGAAGTGGAATATCTTCATTAAATCACAATCAGTTAAGATGCAAAAGAAAATAATCTATCCATTATGCTTTTCTGACTATAATCAATGCAATGCTGAGAGATGAATTACCTGGTACATACTAGTGTTCAGCTTCTAAATATTGAGAGAGGATCAGGTTGGGAGAAGGGTGTTTTTTTTCCCTCTTTGTTATGCGTGTATTATTTGGAAAAAACAAAACAAAACCCCAACAATGTAAATATAAAAAGGTAGATACATGCCTATTTATTTTTGTTGTCAAAAGTGAATGTATACATGAATCAATTGTATATTCCTTGTAATGTCTTTTTTTGGAATATTGTTTTGCCTTGCAAGGCATTAATTGTATACATTGGACACATTGTTGGCTTTAAAATAAATATTCAATACAAAAAAAATCAACAGTTGTCAAAGCTGCATCCTCCACTGTTCACCGTACATCAATCACTCAATGACAACCATGGCACAAAAAACATACCAGATAGCTTCAGCAACATTCACAGGCTGCTGAACAGCAGTGGATGAAATCACATACCTGTGTTGATTGCATCCTTAGATCCTACAACTCTGCACTCAGCCTGGGCTAACAAGTCTATTTCTCCTCCCTAGTGTCATCTCACGCATCCAACCCCAGAAAGCTGTTCTCAACCTTAAACTCCCTCCTACATCTGCCTGCACCCCCCCCTGCTCAGATTATTTCTGATCACTACAAAAATAAAATTGACACCATTAGAAAAGATATCTACACCCCACACCACTCAAACCCAGCACCATTCTATTAACTACATGCTACTTCCCTCCTGTAACAGAGGAAGAAGTCTCTGTACTCCTATCTTCAGCTCATCTCACAACCTGCCCACTTGATCCTATTCCTTCACAACTTCTTTCCTCTCTCTCTGCTTCGCTAACCCCTACGATAACTCATCTCTTTAACCAATCTCTCACTGCTGGCACATTTCCTGATACATTCAAGCATGCCTCAATCATACCAATCCTAAAATCCTCGTTTGACCCCTCCACCCCTTCTAACTATCGACTAGTCTCATTACTTCCCATTGCTTCAAAATTATTGGAACAACTGGTCTATAATTGGCTAACTCAATTTCTCATAACTAACTCCTTACTTGATCCACTACAATCTGATTTCTGTGCTAAACACTCAACAGAAACTGCTCTTACTAAAGAAACAAATTATCTTTTATCAGCTTAAGCAAAGGGCCACTACTCCTTACTAATGCTTCTTGACATGTCCGCTTCTTTTGACACAGTTGACTATCCTCTCCTTCTTAAAATCCATTCATTTGGCATCCGAGACACAGCCCTCTCCTGGTTTGCCTCATTTATCTCAAACCGCTCGTATTCAGTTTCCTTTAACAACATATCTTCTGATCCTTTACCTCTCTCAATTGGAGTACCGAAAGGCTCTGTCTTTGGTCCCTTGCTTTTCTCTCTTTATTCATATCCCCTTGGAAAAGCCTCCTTTTGCTTCCTATAATCTGATGATACCCAAATCTATCCCTCTTTATTCAACCAGATTTCCAACTTCCTCTCTGCAATTTCCTCTTTGAATGTCTTCACACTACCTCCAACTCAATGTGTCCAAAGCTGAGCTGCTTCTTATTCCCCCTCTTCAAGACATCCAACACCTGACATTTGTCTGACAGTCGGAGATTCTATTCTAAACATCTCACTCCAGGTCCACTGTCTTGGGGTCACACTTGACTCAGAACTCACATTCAACCCACTTATACAAGTGCTTACCGAATCCTGCCATGCACACCTATGCTACATTGCCAGAATTTGTCCCTTCCTTACTAAAAAAAACTACAAAAATACTAATTAATTCCCTCATTTTGTCAAACATGAATTATTGCAATCTACTTCTAAACAGCCTACCAAAATACTGCCTCTCCTTCCTCCAATCTATTATGAATACTTCAGCTAGACTCATACACCTAAGTCATCAATCTACATCAGCTGCCCCCACTCTGCCAGTATCTACACTGGCTCCCCATACACTCCAGAATAAGTATTAGCCCGAACTTACAAAGCACTCATCCGTCCAGCTCACCATTAAATTTCCTCTCATCTCCAAATATTCCCCATCCCGTCCTCTTCGATCAAACTCTGACCTACGTCTCTCTACTCCTGTTATCTCTACATCCCACTCCCATCTCCAAGACTTTTCACATGCTGCTCCTGTCCTCTGCAACTCTCTACCCCGCTCCATAAGACTGTCTCCAACATTGTATAGCTTCAGACGCTCCTTGAAAACATACCTATTCAGAGAGGCTTACCATCTCTCCTCCATCTATCAACCTAACCAAAATAATTCTTGAACTGCCTAACTCACTGCTGCTACTACAATCCATGTGACAAGCTACCCCAAACATTTTGCCTCTGCACCCTCAAACTGTAGAATCTGAGCTCTCCAGAGCAGGACCCTCTTCCTCCTGTACTAGATTTGTTTAGTTACATTTTGTATTTTATCACAAATCCTTGTCATTGTATACCCCTATCTTTGTACCCAGCTCTACGGAATTTTGTGGTGCTATACAAATAAATGATAATAATAGGGATGTGCAGATAAGGATCCTTGAGGTCTATAGTATAGGGATGTACAGATATGGATCCTTGAGGACTATAGTAACTGACCCTTTGGATTAAAGGAAAAAACAGTGAGAAATATTCTCATTATACGAGTGGAAACCCTGACCAATATGTCTAGTGATAAATCCAGGACAGGACTGCAAATCACTGAGGGCAATGAAAAGATTGGGGTAAAAACTTTTGACCCTAAGGTTACACAGGTACTGGGATTAATTATTCCCCTCTCCTCCAAATCCTTTTAAAAAGTTTGCATCTCTGAAAGATCTTTAGCAACATTCAGATAGGAACGCTGGGCAATAAGGAGGACGCTGCTTCAAAGAGAACAAAACTCTTATCCGAATTAGTGTCTGCATGATAAACATATGTGCATACATATAAATCAGTAGTAAATAGAAGAGGACAGAAGCGCCACATGGCCAAATATTGTTGGAAACCATTTTTGAGATATAAAGTGTGATAGTTGCACTCACATGAGATAAAACACCCCTAGTGGTGTGGATGGAACAATATAGGGTTAAAAACAGTCACCCAGAAGACTGACCTCCAGTGAATGTGTTGTGGTCTGTAGAGGACAATACAAAGCACTAGAGGGTGCCTATATGGCCTAGTATTGATGATGCAAATGGATAGTAAAATATATGAAATGCATTCACATTTGGTGGAGCAACTTCCTTGGTGCTACAAAGGCAAGCTGGGATCAATATAGTCACCCAGTAGACTTAATCACCGGCAATTCAGGCACTCTCAATAGTCCAATAGTAAATTAGAGGTGTAGATAGTAGATGATAATTTTCATCAGGCTCAGTAAAGATAATATAAAATACAATACAAAACACTTGCTATATATGCCATACAAACAAACCAATTAGATAATTAGTTGATGAGCTACACCTAAAGTGGGAGTTACCAGGTGAACATGCTGGATGAGTCATTGCCTATCATAAATAGAATAGTATTTGCTGACGTCACAGTTCAATCAAAATGTTGACATCAAAAAGTATATCATAAATCCAATATCACAATACAGATTTATCAATAATGGCGAGTGAAGTAAAGAACATCAGCCCAGGTAAAAATTCTAATCTGTAAAAGTGATAAATAAATCTACTGTAAAGTACAGAGCAGCATCCTATGTATGTCTATTCTTGTCATAATAGACAATATGAACCAAGATGAGTAATAATATAAAATAATAATCGAATATATTAATAAAAAGATCACCCTAAATTGCCCCAAAATATTCATAATCCTATGAATACTAGAGTGTTTCATATCTAGATTTAAGTCATTTTCCCAATGGGTCCTTTGCCTATGTTTAACAAATGATAAGGTACCTGCAGTGTGTTAGTATATTTCTCCTATGCACGCAGTCGTCATAAGTGTCTGGGAGAACGGCGTCTACACTCAACTCAAGAAACAGACAATTGGTATAACACTCTCAGCTGATCCAGCATAAATGTATTTCATGAGTGGATCAGTTGGGTTATACTTTGTTTAGTAGTTATTTGCTGACATTCAACTTTATAGGTAGTTGCTCGGTACTTGAGATGGGTGTTGTGACATGATGACGTGGTGAGAGTCTGGCCAATGTTAATAGGATTACAACTATGTTAAATGTTTGGCCTTAAAATCAGAACGTCATGACGCTGGGCGGGGCTAGATCAGATCAGTGTCAAAAATTACTTGTGTATTCCGATAATGCAGTGATAAAATGTTTGATCCACAGATCAGGTAACATATGTGGGTGTAGAGAGATGAGCAAAATGCCTATGATATTTGTATTATACATAAACATTATGAGTGAATGTTCGGCATCAAAATAAAGTATATAAGGGTGATAGCGTGGTGTCAATGTAACTAGTGTTGATGATGGGAAGAGGTGTAAGTGTTATAACGTTACACAGACATAACTAGTGTTAATGAAATTGCAAAGGCATAGGTGATTGGCCAGAAGCAAAGCTCGTCAAAATAGTGGGAGGGACTTCATCGGATCATAGTATGTTTAGCTCGAACCGGTATTGATTTTACACAAAGATAAGTCCCAAACTACTGTCCTATAGATAAATGGGTTGTCACCTCATTCATAAGCAATAAACTAATTTGAAAAGGTGGGAACATTAAAATGTTCAAAATGTAAAATAATAAAGAGCCAATGCACTAACGGTACCACTATCTAATATGAAAGCTCTGAGTGATAAATAGTGTGAGTGAACCAATAAACAAAATAGAGACAAGTAATTAACTCACGGTAACATAGTAATCTAGTGTAATAGACCCTAAATTGTGATGTGTTTCTAAAGAGAGTGTGATACTAAATATATATATATATATATATATATATATATATATATATATAATATGGACCTAAGTCATCTGGATCGTATGGATATATGTGCTGTGTGAGAACACACATCTATGTGTGTGATGATAAATAGGAAAGTGAACTGATAGGTGCACAATAGATATGTACACCTTAACTGGTGTCTGATTAATCTATGTGATGTGTCAGTGTGCGTATGCGGATATACACATCTAGATGTGTCATGTTGTAGACAATACTATCTAGATCAGTGAATATCCTATGGACCTATAAGACAGTACATTTATAAGGAGGTGTGTAATGGGGGAGTGGACACAGGGACATTAGGGTTGTGTGTTGGGACAAATGGTAAAATAAACAAGGGCATCCCTATAATTAGTATTGAAAATGGTGATGTGCCAGCTGAAGATAAAACTGAATAATGATAATGTGATCAGTAGATAAGTGATATTACTGATCGTGTATGGGAAGAAGAGTGTTGTGTAGGAATCTATACATAGAGTAGAACAATAGTGAGCCTAATAACTTGTTGCCTATTTGGACCAATAAGTTAACCTATGGGAATGAGTTGAGTGTAGAAGTGAATAGATAAGAGTGATAATCACTAAAAAGTCAGAGATTGTCTGAATAAGAGGAGTGAGATGGAAAAGGGGAGGGGAGGGAGGGGGAATGTGATATAATATTTAACATATTTGATATATTCCTGATCAAAAGGTCAGGTAGAATGCCAGTATGGGGGAGTGGATAGTTGTTAAGATCATGTAGTGGCCAGTCAAAGATCAAATGCTGCAAGATCTACACATTCATTCAACCCATCAGGTGCCAAAGGTGTGCAGTTTGTGAATCCAATAGGTTTCTCTGCTGTGAAGGTTGAGCATAGGATTGTTACTGTTTCTTGTTATTTGTTCGATGGGAATAATGGACAAAGTTTTCTGACTTCCCTTACGGGCATAGATACAGTGTCTGGATAGACTATGTTTTTTTATTTTGTGGCACGTACGTCCCACATATTGCACCCCACATAAGCAATCAATCAAATAAACCACATAAGTGGATTCACAAGTAAGATGTTTATTCATTTTGAACTGTTCTCCTGTGTGGTTTGACTGGAAGAATTTAGTACCATTCTTCACCACTTTGCACATGTTGCATCTAGATTTGTGGCACTTGAAGGCTCCTATTTGGGGTATGAAATTACCCAAAAAAAACTCTTTTTGTTTTGGTTGTTAATATTTGGTTTGTCTAAAGTTATTTTATCTCTAACAATTTTGCTAGGTGCTAGTTTGTTTTTGAGTGTGGGAGCCCTCCTAAACATTACCTTTGGTTGGAGTGAGATATGATTTTTGAGATATGGATCATCACAGATAATCGGCCTATGATTGGAAATAATTATTCTTATTTCACGGTGATGACTACTAAATCCAGTAATAAACAGCTGGGTTTTGTTGTCATCCTTTAATTTACCCCGTTTGTTTTTATTTTTGTCTAATGTGAAATAAGTAGTTCATGTAGGGCTCTAAGATAGACTTTCTCTATCAACTCCAATGGATATCCTTTCTCTAGGGATCTGTCCTTCAAAATGTTAGACTGATTCATAGCTCTCAATGTTACTGCAATTGCGTCTAATGGGTCCAACTGTAGTAGGGGTTGCTGGTGAAGTCAAGAAAGCTATTGCAATCCACTTTTTTGAAAAAAGTTTCAGACATAATCGTGCCTATAGGTGAAAAATATAGTAATAAATCAAGATATTCGATCTTAGTAGACTGAATATTACTAGTAAATTCCAGACCAAAGTGATTCAGATTAAGAGAATCTGTAAAGGTAGAGGCTTGCTATATAGCGGCCATAGAACACCAGACTCGCTACCATAGTAGACCCATAAATGTGAGTCTCCTCGAATTTGCCCATGTAAAGAATGGCAAAACTGGGAGCGAATCTGGTGCCCATGGCTGTACCTTTGATTTGTAAATAGAAGGAGCCCTGATATTAAAAGTAGTTGTGATGAAGAATAAATTGTATTAAATAACTAATGAAGTGTTGTTGTTTACTGGGCATATATATATCAGTTTCTAAATATGATTGGATTACAGATAGGCCTTTGTCGTGGAGGATTGTTAGAGTAAAGAGAACTAACATCACTGGTGATCCACCAAAGTTCCTGGTTGTTTTTTTAGTTCCTAACTTGTTTAACTTGTTCAATAAGTCTGAGGAATCTCTGATAAAAGGAGGAAGGGCTATAACACGTTTCTGTAGATATGAGTCAATATAAGCTGAAAGATTGTCAGTGGGACAGAGTCATTTTGTTCCATACTTGACTTATAATAAAGGATGTAATGACACCCTATATAAGGAGTAGTACAGAAAATAACAGGTAGAGGCCCCTCTACACTATCATTACACTCCCTCAGACACTTACATTTTTCCTCAGTTTAGGGAAACTACATTCCCCTCCCTATGTATACTGAATAGCCCCTAATACACCCTGGCAGCTCCTGTATGGGTAATCACCCCTTTCCTAGGTCTGGAAGGCACTGAAAATATACTTGGAATATGGCCCAACACTGCTGAAGCAGAAATAATAACTGTAGAGACTCTGGACTGAGGAGACAAAGCCCAGGAACACTGAGGGAGTGGGGCTACCGCTGGGAGAAAAAGGAGTGCTGCAGGGAATGGATTAATATAACGTTTGGTTCCCCCAGTAAAAATAAAGTATGCACCAAGCATAATACATACATTAAACTAATAAAATAATTATCCCCTGCCTAACTGGAGCTTCCGCTACTGAACCGCTAAATGCACTGAGCAGATGGCGGTTTTCTTAAAGGGCCATACACCTATTTTAAAAAGTGCCCCCAAAATTGTCCCCATAGCTGCCAGATGACTGTAAAGAGTCTCAGGCTTCCCTTAGTATGTCACTAATAAGGATAGGGCAGGTAGGGACCTAAAAGGGAGAAAAAAAAGTGTCATGAGGAGAGCAAGTTAAGTCCCTTGACTATGCTGTACCTGTGTCAGAGTACCTACAAATAGCCTTTGGGCTGTGTGTAAAGTCACTTACCTTACGCAGCACCCCTCCACTGACTTACCAGGCATGTCAATGCAGCCGTAGCAGTATCCAGTAGAGAGCCCATCCAGTGTAGTTATCGAGTACTGCATAGGATTGCAGTAAGAAATACCTTTTTCCCACAGGAGGTGGCTAATTACAAGCCCCTGCGACGCCTGAGGGTAGTTATGGCTGATGTCCCGTTAGGAATACCCTGTTATGCACACAGTTTTACCTATGTCCCTGTTTCATTCAGCTGCTGTGAAGATTCTTTTCTGTCTCCCTTGGAAATGATACTCTCCAGGGACTCTGGGTCTCACATAGGTCTGAGCTCCCAATTTTTAATCCATAAGCAAATATCTGAAAACACCTCTATTCTCAACCAAATTCTATGAGGCCAAGAACAAAACTAAAAGAGAGAAGGGATATGGCAGGGATTTTGAGCTCTGATATGGGTTCTTGACCTCCTCCTGGTGGCAGGAAATATGTCCCATATGTTATGGAGGACTATGGACCATCATCTTTCTATGGAAGAAATACTCATTTACATATGTGACATTAACCTATAGACATCAGAATACATTCTTAAAACTATATGAATGCCATAGGTATTCTTGGCATGATTTACATATTTCTAGTCACTTCAGAACCTCAACCTCTACAAATAGCATGATTTTATTTTGAATATTTGATTAAAATTATGTTTTTAAATGAGATCACTTAATTGCAAGTTTCAAAGGAGCCTATTGAAATCCGGTTCCCTTTGCACCACTGCTTAACCATTTGAATACATCTTTTAGATTGTAAGGGTGGACAGACAATTTTTCTATCGCTATATTGTCGCATTTTAACTTTCACAAGTATTGTTTTTAACAATATTTACATCTATTGTTTGTTAAAGCAATATTTTTAGTCTGGAGGGTATGCAAAGGACTTATAATACTGGTTTCACAATTTCCTGTTTAAGTAATGTTAAAATCCAGTATTTGAAGATATTATTGCATAGAAACGCGTAGTCAACATCTTGCTTTCAGCTCACACTGAAATGAAAACAGTGTTTTAAAAAAAATATGTAAATATTGTTAAAAACATTATTTGTGAAAGTTAAAAAGGAACCATATAGCGATAGAAAAAGGGTGCACAGTTTTCCCATCTTTACAACATGATCAATGCATTCAAATGGTCTAGCAGTGGTGCAAATGGAAAGAGATTACAATAGGCTCCTATGAAAGTTGAGATTAAGCGACCTCTTTTAGAAACACAATTTTAATAACTCCAGGATGGTTAGGGACAAGCACAACATTGTGAGTGAGACTTTTATTCAAATATTAAAAATAAAAACACACACCGTTTATAGATGTTGGGGTCCAGAACTGCTGAACAGGATATCACATAGTCAGCACATATGTAAACATATGTTCTGTTCACTGTATACCACCACTACAATAGGAATGAATGGCACTTTAATGAATCAATGCCATGTATGTTAATAGATCTCTACAATGTCACCTGTGGCATTCCAGTGTTTTTTGAACATGAGCAAGATAATAGACTGTTAGCAAATAGACATAGCAGGCCTGTACATTTGGATGTTTCTGATCCCTTCAAATGTGGAAGAAGGCGGCTGCTCTCTGCATTCAACTCTTTTTGGAGCCAGATTTCTACTTGTGAAAGTACAACATGCTAAGATTTGGATTTGCACAGATCTTAGATGGTTGCACTTTTACAAGAAGAAATCAGGCTCCTAAAAGAACCGAATACCGCGAGCAGCCGCCTTCTTCCGCATTCTGAGGCATCTGAAACATCAGAATGCACAGGCCTATGAAATAGTGTTAAAAAGATGTCAAAAATGCTATTTTGACGACCCTACCAAGTGCCTAGAGGTGTCAAATCTAAAAAGGCTAAATTAAAAATGTTGTAAACGGACTTAAAAATTGATTGTGATCTCTGAAAAACTTTTTTGGCCCCATAGGAAAAATAAAAAATTTTTAATCAAGCATCAGAAAACACAAAATAAGCCAAAAGAGACACTGCCGATAGATTGTGATCAAAATGCTATTGTTTTATTGTAAGAATATGACATTTTAAAAATCAATATAGAAAATATTATATATATTATATATACACAATTAATGCTGGAGGAAAGGAGACTTAATCTCCTGCAACATAAATGTTTTTTCACTGTAAGAGCAATCAAATTGTGGAACTCATTATCTGAGGAGGTAGTAAATGCCAACACCTTAGGTACATCGAAAAATGGTTTTGATATATTTCTGTCAAAAAACTGAATTCAGGGATATTATTGCTCGTCTTAAATGGGTCACCTTTTTAATGGGATTAATTTAAGGTCAACTAGAGCTTTTTTGTAAGTTTATTAAGATTCGTATAGGTTGAACTCAAAGGACTTTTGTTTTGGTTTTTCAACCTCATCTACTATGTTACACATATATAAACAAACATTACATGACATTTCTGACTTTACCCACAATATTTCGATGCAATCAATATATTTAACCAAACTCAATTGCAAGATCAAATAAAGGCTTACCCCACAGCCCACATTGCACCAAATAATCCAGATATAAGTCCCAAAGTACTAAGGCTTTCTTCAAATCCATGTTCACTAAAAGTAAAAAAAATACATCAATAAATATAAGTGCTAGGAAATCCAAGGCCATTTTATTATTCTGAACAAAATTGGTATAAATGTACAGATCCTCCTTTAGCAGCAACTACCTCCACCAAACCTGTCCTGTATCTGCTTACAACACTTGCATAAGGGTGAGGATGAATTTTGGATCATTCCTTCCTACAAATCAGTTTCAGTTAATCAATATTTCTGGGCCCTCTTCAGGTCATGCCACAGTATTTCAGTTGGGTTAAGGTCAAGATTATGACCATTTCAAAACAGTTCAGTTATTCCTTAGTTTATTCACTTATGTGCTTTGAGTAATGGCCTTGTTGCATCACCAATCCTTTCTTAGGAAGTCATGGACTGGTGACCTGAAGTTCTCCAGTAAAATATGTTGATAAATTTGTGAATTCATTGTTCCCTTATTGATTGCAAGGCACCCAGGCCCAGAGAAAGCAAAAAAAGCCCCCAAACCATGATGCTCCCTATACCAAGCTTTACAGTTTGGATGAGGTTTTGTTAGAACAGTGTCTTTTTCCACCCCACACGTAGCATTGTGCATTTTTGGCAAATGTTCTGTGAATGATTACTTAATGAGTTCAATAACAATTTCAAAAAGTACAACTGTTCATGTGTTATTAGTTTAGTCCGATTGTGTTTGTCTATAAATGTGACTTGTGACTTAGATGAAAATCAGACCAGATTTTATGAGTAATCAAGGAAGAATTCCAGGTAATTCACAAAATATTTTTAAACTGTATTCAGTGTAGTCTAATTTTAAAAAGTATAAAACTTTTTAACAGCGATTATAAATAAAAAAAAGTGCATTTGAAATATTATTTGTAATTTAAAATATCATTATTTATAATTCTATTTGTGATTAGCAAATGTTTCAGAACATTATTTTACAAATAATTATTGGCCATGTACGTTTGTTCTAAATTAAAATTTAACATTCATTTTTAAAAAAGAATGTAAGATTTAAATGTTGATCCTCAGACATGTGTAACTCTAAGGAAATCAATATTCAAAAGCTATATTCAATGACAATATATGATTGGCAGATACATTCATTCAAATGGCAGCGCAAATGTTAAATGGACATCAAAGCAATAAATATATTACATGGACCTCCCTCTATTTATTAGTGACAACATTTAAGAAGCTAAGTTTTACTGCGGATATCTGATGGGGAGCTGCTGAACACATGAAAATCAGCACTGGATTGTAGTCACAGCTAGATTTCAACCTGGTGGCATAATGACTATAGGGAAAAAGCTGGGAATACAATACTATGCTTATACAAGGGGAACATTCTTTCTGCTCCTTAAAATGTAAGTATTTTAAAAGCGTGTCCAAGCACTGATCAAGCATGGCCACAAAATCAGAGGATACAGTGACTAAAACATCAATCCATTGAAAATCGGTGTGTGACAACACCATCAACGACTACTAAGCATCTTTTTAGATCACCCTCTACTAGCGGGACATTTTGATCCCACTTCGGTGGCATTTATGACCTGTGACTCCCTACCAAAACTCTGAGACTTCAGGCATTACCATCAGTTATCGCTACCCTCCATGCTAATCTATGAGAGGACCTTCCTATATACCCACCAAATAACTCTCCAGCCTTAAAGACTGCAAAAAAATGAAGTTCTATTTTTCCCATTCTGGTACTATGGAGTACAACATCTCCTCACTGATCACTTCCAATGCCTTAAACAGCAACTCCTAGAGGTTCTCCTTCCCTTGCTCGAAGCTTTTGATAACCCTACTACTCTGCAAGTGGATGATTGCTACAGAAAATACCAGTCAGAGCACCCTTACGATGACTACGCAGGAGATAGAGTACGGGGAGAACCACGATCCTTGGATTACATTGCAATACCATACCTAGTCTATCCAGATGAGATTATATCTAACTGCGTGGAAGAGGAGGTTGGACCTCAGGAACCGCTCCATCAGCTCAAACTGTTGATGCTACAAGAGATTCATCAATGGATCCCAGCGGACTCCTACATGAGTTTTTGAGCCCCTCTGCTCCCTTCAAACGGACACTCCCTGAGCTCCTAATGCCTCAAAACCAACCTGCTCATTATTGCTCACCCCTCTCCTTCAAGCGGCCGGACAGCCATCCTAAGTTCGAACTAGTAGATGATCAATCCGTAATTGAGATGCTTTACTTTCTGACTCTTAAAAGAATGGGTGTAGGGTAAACTCATGGGTCACAGCATGACAGAGGGATAGTGACTAACCTCAGTGATTTGACTACCACATACTCCGGTACTCTGTGTCAGGAGTTCATCCCATATGTTCCTTCTCCTCTGTGTGTATTGACTTCGGTATATCCTCTGATTTAATCTTTACCTATGTGGAGTGCTACTTAATTTTGTACCTATATACAACTGAGACGGTGTGTTAAACAACGCTAATCAATATAACCTTTTTTATCTATGTACGCCTATTCTAACCTTTAAGTTTAACTATTCACTTGCCTAAATATGTTTAAATTATTGCATGAGTGGCCAATGGTGCAGCAAGAAATCCCATATATAGGTTTTATACCTCAGTAGTCATGACAAGTATTTACATATATAGGAGTTTTATCCCTTGAATATAACACCTATGCTCTGTCAGCAGCCGAAACAGAGATATGGGGTCCAGACTAGTATTTTACTAATGCTGCCATCTCTAAGGCGACTTTATATTACCAAAGATAGCTCAAAAGTAAAAATTAACCATGTGCAGTCCATAGCCTTCACTGTGGTTTAAAGCACTATTATGTACTACATAGGGATAGGTTATAACTACCCCAGAACAAAAAAATATTTGTTATCACTCTCAACTAGGAGTTTTTCTTTTATCGATAGGTAGATCATACCTAGAATATATTGCCTAACTTCAAGTCAACAAACACAGATCCAGATAGCTAACACAGTCGATAATTTGCATAAACTAACTCCATTAGTGCTATAAATAGTATCTTTAGAAATGTACTAACTTCAGTATCTATCTTATACCTATGCTGGAATATGATTTAGCTTCAGAAACGCTACTAAAACCAGATATGTTCACATACATGCTGTTTTTTACTAACAAAGTGAGCTTCTGACCTAAAGGTTCTCTAGCATTTCTCTCATAATACTACTTGCCCTTGTCACCTAGTGTAAGGCAGCTGTAGGATACTAGAATTAATAGAAGTGTAAGAGATTAAATTGGATCTCAACCGCAGAGTTGTAATGGAAGTGGTTCTGAGATATTCAGGATTGTGTCCTGATTTGTTGGTTACAGGAGAGGATAAGGTCATTCCTGTTGTCACTGAACTGGTTATTCACAAGACTCTGTTTTATAAGGACATGAATTGGTTAAGGTGCATTTTTACTGAATTGGTTATTGACAAGTCTCTGTTTTATATGGATATGAATTGGTTAAGCTGCAATAGTATGTCTTTCATACGAGTAATATCTCTTTAAGTGGTAAAAGAATCCGTTTGTGCTGTTAACTCGGCGATATTCCTTGAGCTGGGAGAGCCGCACCCTGGAGCTGCAGAGTCACAGACTGTGAGAGCGGAGCAGAGTGAGTGTGACGTCACTCCGGGGGGGTGTGACTGAGGACCAATCCGGATCTCTAGATTGCTGACAGGCAGGGAAAGGGGAGAGCAGTCAATTCTCTCTATTCTGATCCGTTGAACAGCGGAGTAAAAATGCAGATGCCTCTGTAGAACGGTAACTTTGTAACAAATGTAACAGTCCAGCAGCTGAATCCGATTCAGAGTATCCTTGCCTTGTGCTGGGTAGTACAGCCAACGATAATGAGGTAGTTGAGAGTGGCAAACCAATAGTGCAGAGAGTATGAGGATTAGATATTTGCAAAACAAATACACAACAGCAAATGTATTAAAGTCCAGAATGAGTAGATTTCAGTTGGTCAAAAATATACAGCTTATGAGCTGTGGAGCCAAGCGTTATTAGGTTGAGGAGGCTTGAGTCGGTCAGAACTAAGCTACACTAACTAGAACTATTGGCAAAGAGCCAGAGGCATGATGGGGATTTATAGACTTCCCTTAAAGAGACACCAATATGGTCTAATATACATGACAGGTCCCCCCGTCAAAGGGGCAGCACCACAGCCAAAGGAGCAGGCTTATCAGGGTGGAGTTGGTGGAAACGGGAAACCAAACGTGAAGCACAAAGATGAGAGGAATGTTCCCAGGTATCATCCTCAGGGGAGAACCCCTTCCAGCATACCAAATACTGCAAAGAACCCTTATTCCAACGAGAATGCAGGATGGCTTTAAGTTCATAAATCTCCTCATCGTTGACGATTGGGGGTGGATTATTGTCAAAAGTCTGTTGTCTGGTCGGATAGAAAGGTTTAATGAGAGAGACATGAAATGTCGAATGTATGCGATAGGAAGCTGAGATGTGTAGTTCCATGTGCCTCCTGCTTAGGTATATAAGTTTCCAAAAAGACTCAGTTCCTTGACATTCCTTGCACTAACGAGACGAATATTTGAAGCTTACAAGTTCTTTAGTCGGGGGCCTAATATTGCAGTTCCTAGGACACTCGGTTTTAGTGTTTTATAACAGTGATCGGGTTACACTACAAGTAAAGCAACACCCATTACATTGTTGGAATGAAAAGTAGATAACCCAGGGAATAAAACCAAAAAATAATCAATCTGCTGCAATTTGTATATTTAGAATAAATCTGGCTGGACATATTTACGCATTGTTACCTTCCCTAACATCCGCGGAGTGAAAAGAAGCATCAGAATTATTTAAAAACATAAAAACAAAAAACAACATTGTATGGTTTCCATATGCTGTATTATTACTGGAGGTAGTGCAGCAAAGCATTAAAATAACTTGTTTTATTAATTAGTATCACTGTGTCCAATTCGATACTGGTTTCGGAGTGCCACATCACTCCATTCAGAGTCCTTTGAGTAAAGTTTCACTTTCTGCAATGATTTGCTTTTGTGTGTCTTCATACAGAATACTCATCTGAGAAAAAAAATCAGTCAAAGAACCAAGGACAGGATCGTCATTTTCGAAAAACATGTCTGCCCAGCTCCTGGGTTCACCTCTCAGGAAGGAGATGACTGTCATGACTTTAATTCTTTCATTGTGAAAAAGAAGCTGGCAGGAATTTCTGAACTGTCTGAACATGGAGCGATCACCCGAGAACTTCTTTGGTAAAGAGACCTGGGGCTCAGGGGTATTATCCTTGATGATGGCACGTAAAGTCTCATTCTGCAATTGCACTTCAATTAACCCTTGTGACAACTGGTCCACACGTTGAGTTAAGTTGTAGACAATTGTGGGTATCTCTGCTTGATACATCTTTTCTCAGGACAATAGTTATGTAAGGCAGCAGTAGGATACTAGAATTAATAGAAGTGTAAGAGATTAAATTGGATCTCAACCGCAGAGTTGTAATGGAAAGTGGTTCTGAGATATTCAGGATTGTGTCCTGATTTGTTGGATACAGGAGAGGATAAGATCACTCCTGTTGTCACTGAACTGGTTATTCACAAGACTCTGTTTTATAAGGACATGAATTGGTTAAGGTGCAATGGTACTGAATTGGTTATTCACAAGTCTCTGTTTTATATGGACATGAATTGTTTAAGCTGCAATAGTATGTCTCTCATACGAGTAATATCTCTTTAAGTGGTAAGAGAATCCGTTTGTGCTGTTTACTCGCCGATATGCCTTGAGCTGGGAGAGCCGCACCCTGGAGCTGCAGAGTCACAGACTGTGAGAGCAGAGCGGAGTGAGTGTGACGTCACTCCGGGGGGTGTGACTGAGGACCAATCTGGATCGCTAGATTGCTGACAGGCAGGGAGAGGGGAGAGCAGTCAATGCTCTCTATTCTGATCCGTTGAACAGCGGAGTAAAAATGCAGATGCCTCTGTAGAACGGTAACTTTGTAACAAACGTAACAGTCCAGCAGCTGAATCCGGTTCAGAGTATTCTTGCCTTGGGTAGTACAGCCAAAGATAATGAGTTGTTGAGAGTGGCAAACCAATAGTGCCGAGAGTATGAGGATTAGATATTTGCAAAACAAATACACAACAGCAAATGTATTAAAGTCCAGAATGAGTAGATTTCAGTTGGTCAAAAAATATACAGCTTATGAGCAGTGGAGCCAAGCGTTATTAAGTTGAGGAGGCTTGAGTCGGTCAGAACTAAGCTACACTAACTAGAACTATTGGCAAAGAGCCAGAGGCATGATGGGGATTAATAGACTTCCCTTAACCCCTTAATGACCACAATGTACCCTATATGTCACTGGTCGTTAAGGGCTTTTTCAGGACATAATGGCACAAGTCTAGCAAGAACACACTATTAATGCACTCCCTCCAGCAGGCTTTGTGGAATAGAGCAGTCTCAACCCTGGTGGCAAGACCGTGCTATAAAACAATCAAGTCCCAAAAAAAGGCCAGCGACATACAGGGTACGTCGCTGGTCCTTAAGGGGTTAAAGAGACACCAATCCGGTCTAATATACATGACACCTAGGGTATGTATCAGATCGGCTTTTGCCCGCTACTTTTCTATACTTATTATCAGCATCAATAATTTATACTTATATCAAGGTCCAAAACTGACAGTTTTCAGCATTTCAGTTCCTCTTTGTGTAAGTCACCCCCCAAATAGGTCCATGAGTGACCCTTCGTGTAATTAGAGGAACCATTATAATGTTTAAAAAAGAGGTTCCAAATCTCTATGTCCAGTTTATTTACTCTTGTTATATCTATAGCTGTTCTGTTAGACAACTTTTAATATTGAACAGAAAATTAATGTATGTTGTTGTCATTTATTTATGACTGATGATATTTTGTTTTCACTTATGTAAACTGGTTGTTTACTGTTATAACATGTCAACCTCAATAAAAAACAATTAGAGAAAAAAAATCAGTATTCTGGCATGTGTCTATCTCAATCTATCAACATTCAATCTATCTTTATATATAAAGCAGGCTCCATATTGATATACAGTATCTGTTTCTGTAAGCAACAAGACCTTTATTAATGATTAACAAAACATGTATGTACTGAAACATTATACAGCACTTTAGCAGTCTAGCATGTTACAATTTCAGAGGTCTCACTTTAGACTGTATATTTTTATGTAAACGTACGTATATTTCCTATATACGTACACACATTTATATATGTGTTTTTTATGAGTGCATATGTTATATACTTCTAAATATATATATATTCTTACATATCTGAGTTATACTTACTAGACAGCGCTGAGCATTTCGGGAAAGACAGGTATAGTAGTCAGTCCAAAAAAGAAGCCATTCAAAACCAATATGAGGACAAACAGCCATAATTTACTACAAAACAAATGCAAAATGTTGAGTTATAACCTGTAACTAGTAGATTTATGTTGTTTATTTTTTTTTTTAAAAAAAAAACAAAAAACTATTATTATATTTTTGACATCTGAGCTAACAACCTTGACCATGATTTATTACATTGAGGCTAAATTATCAAAGGTCTTGCAGACCTGATCCGACAGTGCGGATCAGGTCCGCAAGACCTCGCTGAATGCGGAGAGCAATAAACTCTTCGTATTCAGCATTGAACCAGCAGCTCACAAGAGCTGCTGGTGCAACGCCACCCCCTGCAGACTCGCGGCCAATCGGCCGCCAGCAGGTGGTGTCAATCAACCCAATCGTACTCGATCGGGTTGAATTCCGGCGATTCCTGTCCGCCTGCTCAGAGCAGGCGGACAGGGTTATGGAGCAGCGGTCTTTGTGACTGCTGCTTCATAACTGCTGTTTCTGGCGAGTCTAAAGACTCGCCAGAAACACGGGCCCACAAGCTCCTTACGGAGCTTGATAAATGGGCACCATTGTGTCTATCAAAGATTGGATATAACAACATTTTATTTGATAGTGATGGTTTTATTTGTGCTATACAATTTTTATACCATTTCAACCACTGTGCCATGCAAAATTCTATTTTTCACACGCTAATAACTTTAGAAAGCAGCTGGGAAATTGGCTGAAGATTTGAGTTCTATTCTAATTCAGTAAATAAACATGAAAATATGAAGCACATACACTTTTCCCAAATCAAGGTCAGCAATTTTTATATTTATACTATGAAGAAAGTGAGAAAGAGAAGAAATAAAGAGCAGGAACCGTCCTGTAAAATAAGTATACAACTCATTGTTCGAATAATGTTAAGAATAGCAGAAAATATCTTTTAAATATAGAAATGAGAAAAAACATGAAAATATAGCTAGGAAAGGAATTCAAGAGATCAAAAGGCTGTAAAAATTCCAAACTTAAGGTTCAGATAGATCATGCAATTTTTTAGAGACTATTTCATTTACTTAATTATGTCCTCTTGGTGTCTTTTGTTAAAAAGCATTCCTAGGTACGGTATGTTCAGGAGCAGCAATGCACTACTTGGAACTAGATGGTGATTAGTGGTTACACACATATACCTCTTGTCATTGTCTCACCAGGTGTGTTGACCTAGGTCCCAGTAGTGCAATGCTGCTATGAATATTTTAAAAACCGTTTGCAAAACATCATGTCAGGTTAAACTTTTTATTAAAATACACATTAATCAGTCTACTATTTGCAAAAGGGATGACAAATACTGGCACCCCTGCTAAAACCACAATGACTCAGGAATTATTTAAAATAAATAAATAAAAAAAACAATTAACAAGTTGCAAACAACTTTTCTTATTTTTCTTTCCTATAGAAAGTGTGAAAAGCATTTTACTCAACTCTCCCATTTTAATTTTCCATTACCTGGTGATATGCACAATCAAACCATAACCATACTAGCCAAAATGCAGGAGTAAAGCCAATGTGATCTAAAATTGACATTATGTTAAATTAAAAACCCATAAATCCTAGTGCTATCTTTTATCCCCTAAACCACCAGCTACCTTATCGATAACCAGCAACTTTACCACAGAAACAAAGATTGCGCCAAGCAGCTGGAATCTTATGTCCCCTAATTGTGAATGCTCCTACCACTGTAAAACCTGTGTATCTTTTTCCAGTAACATATACTTTTAATTTATAGTATTTTTGAAGCTCATTTACTTGTTAATATCTAAGGTAAGCTTCTAAATAGTACCTTTGCCAATGATAAAGTTCCACCCACCAATGTGGTCCCCTGAATGGATATTATTATGGATGGTGGAAGCCATTAGCTTGCATGGTAATAATTATATTATTGTCCCGTAGATAACTGTCAAGGTAAAGGTAAAAAACAGAGTTCTTGATGATCTAAAGCTCCCCCCTCTGGACAGATGAACTAAGTTTTCTCATCAGTAATACAACATCCCTCAAACAATTTTATAAAGACAAATTTTAGCTTGAGAGTTGTTTATCTCACTATGAAGAGTTCTGGATGCAAAATAAAGATACCTACATTGCAATTTAATGCTAAAAAAATCCCCCAAAGATTATACAAGATTTAACATACCTCTCAATATGAAATATAGGAGCTGGCCCTTGCATAAAAAAGCAAACTGCAGTTCCTAAGTTACCAAAGATGAGAAGCCACTTCCTCAGTTTCTAAAATACATCAAATAAATGTGTCATACAATCTCCACAGCTAATTAATCACATTAAATAAATGAATTACTATACAATCTCTAGTGATTAAAAAAATATAAAATAAATGTTCATTGTAAAGTGATTTCTACATGCTATAATGAGAAGATTAAAATTTCACATGGATATTTTTTTCTTTGTTTCTTAAGGGCTGAGCCCTATCTGACATAACTATCTCCCTAACATAAATAAATGACAAACACAGGCCCAAATAAAGATGGAAACAGAGCTGGAGGTTAAGACCAGGTCATGGTCACTACTATTGAATAATATCTCATGACAAAACTAACAGACTTATGAGGTAAACTCTTCAGATGGTGGTAGCAACTGAAGTTCTAACAACTCCATACAGAAATTAGGTCAAGGCCCAAGTACTCCCTAGTGGGGGCTGCGAACTGCGCCTCTAGATGCAAAAAATGTGCAACTGTTGAACTGGCCTCCTAAGGTTCACACTGCTATTACCCAGGTAATTCCAAAGCTCCTTCATATGGATGACCGTGGAAAATCAAAAGGGATGGAAAACCACAAACGAATTAAAAAAAAAACCAACAACAACAACAAACACGTAAATAGTATCCATGTTCACAGTCTTCTATGTAAGAATAATTTAAAATTGACAGGAATCAAACGGAAACAAGCTATGTTGAATAGTTTAGCTTACCTTAGACAAGCGTATTGCTCTCCGCATTCAGCGAGGTCTGGTGGACCTGATCCGCACTGTCGGATCAGGTCCGCCAGACCTTTGATACATAGGCCCCAATAAGTGAATTTTGATCTAAAAGTGTTTGACAATAATTGCACGTAATTGCATACATTTTTAACCTTCCTCTTATGAAGAAAAAAAAATATGTTAAAAAAAAAAACTTGTCTCATATATTTTACAAAATATACCTACAGGAAATTTGTCACTTAGCATTCCGAGCAGGGGTGAGCTCAGTGAATATGATAATGCAAGTCCAAGGAAGACCAAACCAACGTACCCAGTTTGTAAATGAAACTGAAACAGATGAAAAAGGTTGTTTGCATAAATTAAATTACATATATAAAACACAAAGTCCATATATTGGTTTTCTATTTTTTTATTGCTGTCTCATTTTACAGTATTAAGAATTTGACATCAACTATTTTAGTCTATCTTGGACGGCATTTTTGTATTCCGCTCCTAATGTTTTTAAAAACTAAGCACCTGAAACAGAGAAATGTACTTTGGATAGTGCATTTATAGTAAAACTAAATACATTTATTAATAAATATTTGATTAAAACTAAATAAATATCCACTATTGATGATAAAAATACTATCCTGAAAAGTGACTGCATTTGAATGAATATAGACAAAATGAAAAAAAACACGAACTGGAGTAAGCACAGAGTTTTCTACTGACTTCATATATTTTATAACTTTAAAATGTCCTATTTATTTATAAAATGTTTAAAGGGACATTAAAGAGCACAAATTACAATGATATAATTTGTTAGAGAATGTATTTTAGTACTGGTGACCCTGCAATGCAGATAAAGATGATAAGCCAATACTAGAGGAAGTCGCCCAACCAAACTTTGTGATTGCTAATGCTTATTGGCTTAGCAGCTGTACGGTTTGGGACCAGCAGTTCTCTGTGCCTCCTAAGAAGTACTTTGACTAGGTGTTTAACCGCTTTGCAGGGTCGCTCATGCTAAAATGACATGTTTTAACGAGTTAGAGCATGTAAGGATTGCACTATAACAGGGCTCGACAAACCCAGGAGCCAGGGAGCCAAAGGCTCCTAGAATTTTACCCCTGGTTCATAACCTTTTGGGTTATTCTCCATTTATCTTTATACAAATACCTCTGTCTGGCTCCTAAACATTCTTACTGTCTCCTAATATTTAAACAGGTTTGTCAACCCCTGCACTATAATATCCTTTTAATTATAACTACAATTGAGGTTGTTTTGTCTATAAACATATCGGTTAGACTAAAACTATACAATGTTTAAAAGACTAAATTATCAACTATGGCTAAAACAAAATTTGGTGTGAAAATAAACACTTAATTTCTCAACTGCACCCTGTGACGACCAGGGTTATCCAACCCTGCGCCAGTCACTTATTTGGCACAGAAAGGGTTATCAGACCTCTTCTACTCTCACTAATATGTCACAATCTAGCCACACCAGGCAAACTTGTGATTTAGTTCAGTGGGTGCAAGGGTTAACAACACTCTCCAGTCTGTACTAGACGTAAAAGAAATGCCCAAAACTCCCCTTTAATGCCACCCACACTAAATTAACTATAATATCTATCTGTCACCACTTAAGATTATATGATATAGGAAATCTTAAGGAAACACCCCAGATTTACACATTAACTCTTAGAATACAATTTAGCAGAAAATAACCTAAAATAAACAGTTCTAATATTCCAGTCTCTTTCAGTAACGTTGTCCAATTATTAGACAAAGGCCAAAGCTTAATAAATGAATTATTTATTATGTCAAATATATTATGCACAATGCATTATTAATAAAAAAAGTTGTTACAAATAAAATTACACACAGCAAACAGGTTAAAATAAAATGAAGAAAATAATAGACCTAATACTTTCCTATCTTATAAGTCTGCCCCAGGGAGATGGGCAAGAGAAGATGGTCACTCACGCTGTAGCAACCTCCCATGTAGAATGAACAATCTTATTGTTAAAACACAAGATTCTTATACATATTTTCCATAGATCAAGTTGCCTGACCACATCCCCCCTGGGCAGGAGCTAAAACCCCTTATCTTTTATGACCTTCAATAAACTATGTCTTTGCCTGAACTTATAAAACACATCATAATTTCTGCTAGGTAAATCTATTTTTATATAAGCAGGCAGGCATTCTCTTTAGTTTCATTGGGAGAATCAATGGTTGTCATATTTCCCTTCATTTAATGTCATAAAAGTTTTAAACACAGATATACATTATACCCATGTCCCTTTATTGACCTTATCAGTTTATGTGACTGAGGCACGGTTTTGTGTCCTGCCCTCTGCTGACAGTTTGAGCCATAAAGGTCTATTCTGTGTACTACAAAGTATTTATGAGGCTCCTGGCACTTCAAAGAAAACACAAACAAACACAGTTCTTTTTGAAAAAACAAATGATTTTTAGCTCACAGGCTAAAGAGAATTAACCCCTTGGCAGCTAAATCATGAGGTATTCGTGACACATACCAAAAATGAAGAATAGTATCACTGACTTGCAAAAGATCTTGCTGCAGTTGGTAGTTACTGCCTAAAATGTTAAAGCCTTTTGGCTGGACCTATTTTGCCAACATTCTCTTTTCTCTGCTCCATTAGAGTTGTATCACACAATAACCACATTTATGGCAGTTTACCTTTAGCCTAAATTGTGTGACACAACTATTGTGTGACACAACTCTAATAGAGCACAGAAAAGAGAATGTTGGCAAAATAGGTCCAGCCAAAAGGTAATTAACTTCTAGGATAAGCTAGAGAGCAAATTATATTATTTATACTTCTTTTAAGTGAGCTGCAAAACATTCACATGTTTTCCCAGTATAAAAGTGTGTTATATTACTTTTCAGCACAATTAAAGAAACAGTAAAGACAAAATTAAACTTTCATGATTCATATAGAACATGTAATTTTAAAAATGTTCAAATTTACTTCTATTATCAAATCACCTTTGTTCTCTTGGTATCTTTTGTTGATGAGCAAACCTAAATGAGTTCACAGGAGCCCAGGAGCATGCACGAGCATGCACGTTTCTTTTGCTCTATCACAGCAGTGTCTGCAAATTTTTATAACAATGCTTCAAACATTGTTGCAAACACTTCTACTATAGACTGCTTAAGACACGTGTACTGTACGCTCCTGAGCTTCTTTGAACCCACCCATGTTTGCTCTTCATCTAAGGATGCTAATTGAACAAAGAAAATATGATAATAGAAGTCAATTGGAAAGTTTTATTTTGACTTTACTGTTTTATTGCACCTAGAATGTGGCAGATCATTGGTGGTGAAGTACTTCAAATCTCTAGGTAATGTTTATTTCATGCTTTCATGCTACAAGGAATACGCTAGAACTTGATGCCAGTTTAGTAATTAAAAGCCATAAGAGAGCATAAATAATTGATCCACATTCTTATTATCGGGTGAATGATAGGTGATGTGAGGATTATTGATACCATATAGCAAAGGTCTTTGTTTGTTCATCTCACCATCATTTTCTAAGGGCAAAGAGGAATTTGGTGTGGAAAGTTTATAAAAATGATATGAATCCTTAGATTACAAGGATATGGCTTACTCAAACATTGAGGTAGAATAAACTAGCCTTTTATCATGACAACCCACTGTTTATCTCTATTAACATACACCCTTTTTTTAAAAAAAAAATATTTTTATTAAATGAAAATAATTCAATCAATAACAAAAATACAAATCACATACACCCTTCCTTATTAAAAAGAAAACACAGTAGTCATAATTCAGTTTTCATTAAAAAAAATTTTTATTACAGTTCATGCCTTTAACGTCTACCTTGAGGTGTTTCACATCACATGAACACAGATTTACTAACACGCCTAGATGACCTAAACATCTATCTGCTTGTTTTCACACAGACCTTTAGGAGACCCAGGCTATTTCTTATAGCTAGTCATAGTGTATGTGCAAGGAGCAAATTTGTTTCCTGCATTGTCGCATACCACATTACAGCCCCCTGAACCAATCAGGCACAATACCTTACAGCCCCCTGAACCTGAACTATGAATGTGCTTCTCTCTGTATGTATTTAGTCTCCCTATGGGAAAAAGGGTCAACCAGACGTGGACTCCTTGCTCAGTGTGCTTAGAGGAAAATGGCTACACCTCACTGACGAGGCCCAATGAAGGCCGAAACGATCGTCTGGGGTTGTTGTGTTCCTTGTTCAGAGTGGAATTGCCTGGTATTTCAGCACTGGACTGACCGTAATATGCAGGATCAGACTGATACACTACAGGAAAGTTCTACTCTGCGAGAAGCATTACTGGGCTAAAAAGAAGCTGCACCCAGGTGGTAAATCGCCGTAGAACAGGTTAACAATGGTATTGAGCTGGTTGTTTGTTCCTGTGAGTGTGCTTCTTTCTGTATGTATTTAGCCCCCTGAACCAATCAAGCATAATGCAACCCAACACAGAATCTGAATGGCCAAAGATTTGGCCTTTGATGAGCAAAATGCCTAGGTCATTAAAGGGATAGTCAAGTCAAAATTAAACTTTCATGATTCAGATAGAGCATGCTATTTTAAGCAACTTTCTAATTTACTCCTATTATTAATTTATCTCCCTTCTCTTGGTATCTTTATTTGAAAAAGCAAGAATGTAAGCTTAGAAGCTGGCCCATTTTGGGTTCAGCACCTGGGTAGCGCTTGACGATTGGTGTCTAAATGTAGTCATTATAAATAATTGGGTGTTTAGATAAGCAATTTCATTTTGATCTATCAAATAACTAAAGGACGCAGTAATATTTCAGTAGTAAAATGAGGTTTATTGGATTAATAGAAAATGTGCAATATGCATCAAAACAAAATTAGACAGGTGCATACATTTGGGCACCCTTGTCATTTTGTTGATTTGAATATCTGTATCTACCTAGCACTGACTAATTTAAACACACAATTGGTTTGGTGAGCCCATTAAGCCTTGAACTTCATAGACAGGTGCATCCAATTATGAGAAAAGGTATTTAAGGTGGCCAATTGCAAGTTGTTTTTCTCTTTGACTCTCCTCTGCAGAGTGGCAACATGGGGGCCTCAAAACAACTCTCAAATTACCTGAAAACAAAGATTGTTCAACATTATGGTCTAGGGGAAGGCTACAAAAAGCTATCACATAGATTTAAGCTGTCAGTGTCCACTGTGAGGAACATAGTGAGGAAATGGAAGACCACAGGCACAGTTCTTGTTAAGGCCAGAAGTGGCAGGCCACGTAGCATATCGGAGAGGCAAAGGCAAAGGGTGGTGAGAACTATCAAAAACAGCCCACAGACTAGTTCCAAAGACCTACAACATCATCTTGCTGCAGATTGGGTCACTGTGCATCGTTCAACAATTCAGGGCACTTTGCACAAGGAGAAGCTGTATGGGAGAGTGATGCCACGCCACAAACAGAGTCGCTTGAGGTATGCAAACGCACATTTGGACAAGCCAGCTTCATTTTGGAAGAAGGTGCTGTGGACTGATGAAACAAAGATTGAGTTATTTGGTCATAACAAGGGGCGTTATGCATGGCGGCAAAAGAACACAGCGTTCCAAGACAAACACTTGCTACCCACAGTAAAATTTGGTGGATGTTCCATCATGCTGTGGGGCTGTGACCAGTGCCAGTACTGGGAATCTTGTTAAAGTTGAGGGTTGCATGGATTCCACTCAATATCAGTAGATACTTGAGAATAATGTTGAGGAATCAGTTACAAAGTTGAAGTTACGCCAGGGCTGGATATTTCAACGACCCAAAACACTGCTCAAAATCTACTCTGGCATTTATGCAGAGGAACAAGTACAATGTTCTGGAATGGCCATCTCAGTCCCCAGACCAGAATATCATTGAAAATCTACGGGGTGATTTGAAGCAGGCTGTCCATGCTCGGCAACCATCAAACCTAACTAAACTGGAGATGTTTTGCAAGGAGAAATGGTCCAAAATACCTTCATCCAGAATATGGACACTCATTACAGGCTATAGGAAGCATCTAGAGGCTGTTACTAAATAGTGGAGGCTCTACTAAATATTGATGCAATATTTCTGTTGGGGTGCCCAAATTTATGCACCTGTCTAATTTCGTTTTGATTGCACATTTTCTGTTAATCTAATAGACCTAATTTCACTACTGAAATAAAAAATAAATTAAAACCCTAGTCTACAATAAACTACAAATGGCCCATAAAATGGCCTTTTGCTGGGCATTGCCCCAAAGAAATCAGCTCTTTTACCTGTAAAATAAAATACAAACACCACCCCAACAGTAAAACCCAATCTAAAAACAGTAAAACCCTATCTAAAAAAACCTAAGCTCCCCATTGCCCTGAAAAGGTCATTTGTATGGGCATTGCCCTTAAAAGGGCATTTAGCTCTTTTTCAGCCCAAAGTCCCCAACTTAAAATTAAAACCCACCCAATAAACCCTTAAAAAACCTAACACTAACACCCGAAGATCCACTTACAGTTTTTGAAGACCGGACATCCATCCTCATCCAAGCGGCAGAAGTCCTCAGTGAAGCCGGCAGAAGTCTTCATCCAAGCGGGCTGAAGTCTTCATCCAGACGGCATCTTCTATCTTCATGCATCCGGTGTGGAGCGGCTCCATCTTGAAGACATCCGGCATGGGGCATCCTCTTCTGTCGACGTCTCTTGAAGAATGAAGTTTCCTTTAAATGACGTCATCATACGTCAATAGGAATTAAGGTGGAAAAGATCCTATTGGCTGTTGCAATCAGCCAATAGGATTGAGCTTTAATCCTATTGGCTGATCCAAACAGTCAATAGGATTGAGCTCGCATTCTATTGGCTATTCCAATCAACCAATAGAATGCAAGCTCAATCCTATTGGCTGATTGCAACAGCCAATAAGATTTTTTCCACCTTAATTCCTATTGGCTGATTGAATTCTATCATCCAATCGGAATGTAAGGGACGCCATCTTGGATGACATCATTTAAAGGAAACTTCATTCTTTAAGAGACGTTGACAGAAGAGGATGCTCTGTGCCGGATGTCTTGAAGATGGAGCCGCACCGCGCCGGATGGATGAAGATAGAAGATGCTGTCTGGATGAAGACTTCTGCTCGGTTGGATGAAGATGAGGATGGATGTCTGGTCTTCGAAAACTGTAAGTGGATCTTCGGGGGTTAGTGTTAGGTTTTTTAAGGGTTTATTGGGTGGGTTTTAATTTTAGGTTAGGGACTTTAGGCTGAAAAAGAGATAAATGCCCTTTTAAGGGCAATGCCCATACAAATGCCCTTTTCAGGGCAATGGGGAGCTTAGGTTTTTTTAGATAGGGTTTTACTGTTTTTAGATTGGGTTTTACTGTTGGGGTGGTGTTTGTATTTTATTTTACAGGTAAAAGAGCTGATTTCTTTGGGGCAATGCCCAGCAAAAGGCCATTTTATGGGCCATTTGTAGTTTATTGTAGACTAGGGTTTTAATTTATTTTTTATTTCAG